>NW_024381735.1:0-8665 GCF_016835505.1 Polypterus senegalus
TTAAACCTAAGCAGGGTCTCAGGGGCTATGCTTTCATAGCAAGCATAACAATGCCTGAAGTGCCTGTTCTCACAGAGAACAGACACAAGAATTAAAAATATTAACTGATGGACTTCAGTGCAGAGGTTTTAGGAGCTGTGTACATGGAATAGTATTGTAGTATACTTCCAATGGCACTGAGTGAAGAGGAGTTTGGGTTAGCACCTATCACGCAAGCATCATTACTAGGTGGACATGTCACATTCACATTTAAGTGAAACTACTTGTTTCACAACTCAACTTAGCTTTCAACAGGTTGTACAACCAAAAGGTATTTCTACAGAAACAAGATACAAACAAAATTACAATTACAGAAACACATTGACATTAGGTATGTCAAATATTTGTATGTATACATACTGTCAAATATTGTGACCCGCATTTCGCGATAGACATGTTCGCCGACAAAATAGCATCGATTAAAATGCACCGCCCAAATCGGGCCAACAAAATCACCCGACAAAATTGCGAAAGTTTCATTGAATATGAATTACTAGCTTAAAGCATATATAATAATGTTTATTTTAGAAGTCAATATTATGAGACGCGGCATGCCATCGGCACAGCACGCAGATAGTCCTTAAGATCACGCCCTGCATATGTAGGAAGGATTGCAGCAAGGGCGTCCCACTCTCTTGGCCTCTCCGATTTTGTCGGCGCGATTTGTCGAAAACCAGTTAGCGGCTTTGTCGGCGCCATTTGTCGGTCGCGGTTTTGTCGGGGCATATGTCTATCACGCTTTTGTCAGTGAACCTTCAAATATATGACGTTTAAGACCAAAAATGTGATAGGCAATCAGTGGTCGACAGTTCAAAGCCAGCAAATGGAAACGCAAAATGTTTTAAATTAAAAAGCATACAAGGGTGCTACAAAATCAGAAAGAGGTGGTGCTGAATGTTCTGACTTCATAGCTGTTGAGTCCAAGAATGTCTCCTTCCTGTGCTGGGTTACTTTTCAGTTGCTGGTTGTTGGAAGGAATGGGACTTGATCATAGAAAACCAGACATGAGGCCACTTGGCATATGTCCCTCTGAATTGTGGGAAAATGAGATGCTGCATTAGAAACAGCAACCCCTATCATCCCACTGGTGGTATTGCTTATTTGTCTGAGCCCTAAGGATCTCTTCTACTCACACATACATGACAAAACTTAAGAGCATTTATCATGATTAGGGTCTTTTCCATAGACAACTCTGCACACACAATTATAACTACAGCAAAATGGATATAGTATAAGTAAAGTATACAGAAAAGGAGACAGCTCTATACTGTAGTAAACAGACTGTACATCATTTGAAAAACACCAACTTTTGTTTAGTAATTAAGAAGACATGTAAACGACAAACTGAATCATGAACATTCTTCTTGATCTCATCTCTTCCAGTATAAAAACAGTGTTCTCCCATACCTCAATAGCAGCTATAGTATTCAGGAGTTCTGTCAGCCTCTACATGATAAATGCTGAAGTGCAGAGCAATAGAGAGCATTGGAAATCATGACTCTTCAAGACAACATCAAAAGAAGATGGATTCTTTTAGTGAAGTTGTTTAGCCCATCTGCCTGACTGTATTACAGAGACTGATGCAAGCTAGCTTTCGTGATAGTGTTTTAAATTCATTGTACAGAGAGGATCTCTGTTAGCAGTCCATAATCTGAAAAGTTATGTACATTATACTGGACAACAAATGGGGAAAATCCAAGTGGATAATTGGTCATTACTGAACTTAGAAACATCCAAGCCTTGACTGGGTTCTTGATCACAATTAGAAACTTAAAGCAATAAAAACTTTAGCCTTAAATCTCTTCCAGAAATAAAAAAATTAATGAACACATTAAAATGGAACAGGGGAAATCTAAAACATTTGAAGACATTATCAGTAAAAGTATACACTATAGCTTTGGTTATACTGTACATGCTTACTGACTAAATAGAATGAAGTCAGCCATTCTTGAAAATATAGTTGTTATTTAATTATTTGATAGCAGTAAATTGGAATCCAAAGGCATCAGTGGAGGTCACAAATAGGCAATTAATTTAATAAACAGACAGGTAAATAGGTAACAGTTTAATCTGCTAAAACATACACAAACCTTTTGTAAAAATGATGACGTTTGACCTTTGTTTTGCATATTAGCCTTTGGCTGTATAATTCTTTTCCTTCATTTTGGTTTTGACCTCTACCAGTTTGACTTTGATTTTCATTTATTTCCAGTTCCAAAAACTTTTTTCTTTCATCTCTCATTTGGTATCAGAGCATAACTGCACTGTCATTGATTGTACTAAATTATCCAAAAGCTTGGATGCTCTATATTGCCATCTTAAGCAACGTGTGTGCAGTCATGTCACATAACAACAGGGTGTTACTGTAGCAACATAATTGCCACAGCCACAAGAAAACAGCTCCAAATTGTGGTAAATGGAAAAATATTGGTAAACATAATTTTGTTGTAAACATATCAAATAAACAATGCTAAAAAAATGATAAAGTGTATAAACAGTCACTGAAGTAGCAAATAAATACTCCACGTAAAAATATAAAATATTTTCAATACAGTATGTTACTTATCTTATGTAGTTTGTTGTGATTTTCAGGCAGTACAAATACAAAACATTTATGATGTAACACACCCCAATGGCAACCATGTGCAGAAGGATCTAAAAAGTCCATGGAAAAAGAAAAAATATCACATTACTCATTTGCTTAAACCATATATCCATTATCCAGTCATATGCTCAAAATGTTTACTTCCTGAAAAGCAGCACTCACAGTAAACAGGAAATGTGAATTTCCATTATTCTGTGTTTTGAATTGAAGACATGACTCATGACCAATGAATAAGGAGGAGAGGAGGGTCTATAAAATATAAATAACTGGCTAATAATGCTCTAACACGTTGTGGTCAATTAGGCTGCTTTTACTTTAGAGCCATATGTAATGCACCTGTTTCCTTAGCCACAATGCAGTGACACTAATCCAGTATTATGTTCTTCTGCCTCAATTTGTTCTCTTGAGAATTTAGATTTTTGTAAGTTTGGATTGTTTGTTTTTTTTGGTTTAGACCTTTTGGCTTTGTTACTTAGAATTTTGGGCTTAGATATTGTTCTCCTACCATGTTTTTTCAATCAATACCTTTAATATTTTTGATATGCTTCTTTAGTTCTTTTTTTGAATCATGGTGCTTTTGTTTTTGAATTTTGTATTCTTTGATTCTTGTTTTTGAAATTTGTAATGTAACAGTTTCTTCTGTTTATTAACTCTTTATTTAAATTGTGAATTAAACAATTAATAATTTCATCATGGGAAAAGTAATTAGGTGGTTTTTCTCTCTCTCTCTCTCTTTCCATGTGTGGCAAATCATAACACATGTCAATTTGTTTAGCCGTAGCTAAAGTGTGGTAATATCCCATCAAGGTAATTTTAAAAGTTGTCAAGGTTTATGCTTCAACTACATAACCTGACAGTTTATTGCCGTTTCTCCCAGCACTTTGGGTGAAAAAGTAATTGTCTTAAATGCGCTTCCCATCTGCTTTCGTTATTGTCCTCTAGGACAATCTGCAATTATACAACTTTTTCAATGACTATGTGAATTTTGAAGAAGAATAAGTCCCCAAACAGCCTTCTCTGCTCAAGACTGAACAGAATTAATTCCTTAAGGCTAACAGACTTGCTGTCTTCTGCATAGCTTTTACGGCATACCCCCACACACAGACAGCTTATACAGTATATATATATATATTTATTTTTATATATATATATATATACTGTATATATATTCAGAGGGCCATCCCTATCATTAACCGATCTGCCCTGAATAGAATGGAATGTAACATATTTAATTTAGTAGTAAAGATACAACATACAATTAATCTATTCGGAACAACATTATGGTCAGCTAATGTATCCTTAAAATGAAAATACTGTGAGTTTTTCTTTTCTTTTTGGTGTCAAATTTGCCTAGAGTAGTGACATTATGTGTGCTTGAAGCAGATTGAGCAGCAACTTAAATTTAAAGCTGGAGAGTGCTTACAGTATACATGCTTCAAAGTTCTGTGAATGGCTGCTACAGCTCTGTGAAGTTGCACTGACTTTGCAAAACATCATGAGGCACTAGGAAAAAAAGTTAATCTAAACCTGTGGTACAGTGAATTTACATGAAAATTTCTGGTGATAAAGGTCACTGGCAAACACAGCATATTCACTATGAAAAACACATAGATGAATTCTGACAATAAGCACTATTCAGCATTCTCAAAAATAACGTACAAGTTTGTGGATCAACGTTTTAGATTCTGTACATATCTGAGAAACTACTTAATCAATACTGCCATTAGCTACAATTTGATAGATAGATAGATAGATAGATAGATAGATAGATAGATATAGGAGGCGGGTCCATGCCGGCCGGGACTCCTTCATTATATGTTTAGGAGGAGCAGCCATGAACTGTGCGATACCTTCCCTGATGCTAGATGACTGCCCCCTGAGTTGGAGCGGTGCCTCGGTTTCCCAAGGCTCCATGGGAGTTGGTGCAGCCCTGTTGGGTCCCACAGGCGCGCCAGAGTGTGCTGCAGCTGGGACACCTGAGCCCGTATGGGCAGCATATTCGCCACACCCAGAAGTAGAGCCGGAACTCGGCAATCAACCACCTGGAGCACTTCCGGATGGACTATAAAAGGGCCCAGCAACCACCACTCAATGGCCAGAGTCGGGAAGAGGAGGATGAAGCTTGACAGAGGAGTGGTCGTGGAAGAAAGGAAGTGTGTGGTGGTGTTTTTGGTATACTTGGGACTGTGTTGTGCCTGTGTGGTCACGGGAAGACATGCCCAACAGCTGAAGAAAAATAAAAGTTAATTTGTTTTAATGTGCCTCCATGTCGCTTAGGCAAGGTCAGGACTGAATATAGTGCCTTTTACAATACTTTATTATAATCCTAATTTTATAATCCTGAAGGTAAATTGCAGGGTTACAAGAAAAAATGAATATACATTTAACATGAATTATAGTAATCTTTGGTAGGCTAAACAAGGTACAAATATACATATAACAAGCATTATCAACAAAAGTGTAGGTAATAGAAGTGTAGACACTAAAAAGTGATCAGAAATTGACATAATGATTGGTTACAATTTTACAGTGCAGGACATCAGGCATTGTCTGTTAAGATGTCTGCTAGACAAGCAGTACTATTCAGCATGCTGAGCAATACCTCCTTAGCACTATAATTACCAGAGCCTACAAGAAAAAGTAAAAAAGTAAACCGCCCATTTAAATCTGATTTGCACCTTCCGTCAGTGTTTTTTGTCCTGGTAATGTCCCAATTAAGATAAGCAGCAAGCAGCCTGCTATTCCATCCCCCCACTGTTGCAGACTGTTCGCAACGTTCTCCCAGCTCATGCCTTGTTTGATTATCTGGGAGTGAACTGCTGGAGTTTTAGAATGAAATAGTAGATCGCTATTTGGAACACATGCATTTCATGTGTGTTCTGTTTCTATAGTAATCTGTGTAAACACACTGTTAAAACAGAAACTTTTTCATATTTTAGTAATAAATGTTACAAAACGTAGGAGAAAAAAGAGACAAATTTATGGACATTGGGTATACATTTATGGTACTTGTAAAAGTTAGATTATTTCAACCCAATATGCCTACCACAAACCTCTCCTGATCAGACTCTAATTAACAGTGCCAACATAAATTCACACCCAATCTGACGCTGTTCGTTTTCAAATAATATTGCATTAGTGCAATGATGTTTTCTGATTGGTACTATTCAGGTCATAAAATGATTTCTTCAAAATGTCACATATATTGTCTCTTTCTTTCAGGTGTGTAATAGAAACCACAGCATGAGAGTGAAGGACTGTCTTTGCGGTGTGAGAACCTGTTAACATTTGAATGTGATGATTGCATATAGTGCTGAACTGACCTGATAAAAGTCATAAAATGAATAATTCCATATATCATATATACTTACGCCTCTGTTTTTGGGTTTTTGACATTATAAACTATAAGGTGCATACTAATTCTGCGTGAGTAGGAACACTCAATAAAACTGAATTAAAAAAAATAAAGTGACGGTGAGATACGAAGAAGGCAGATTCGCTAGTGTTTGTGTGTCAGCTTTTATCCCTCCAGATCAAAGAATGTCCAGTTCCATTGCCTCAAAACACCACTCACATCTACAGTTACTCCCAGTTTCAAATAAAAACTAACAGCATCAGATCCCTAGGGCTGTAGTATGTATCGTGACTGAGAGAATAAAAGTGAAAAAAAAGGTAACTTTTATAATTACAGTACTATAAATGTACATAATCTGTTATAGACACAAACCAAAAATGTATGTGTGCACTGTATAATATTAACAATAAGAGCAGCTCACTACTTAAAATGGCAAATATAGGAGGCAGTCGGGATTGAACTGGGGACTCTTTTGATTATAAGTCAGCAAATTTTACCACTCTGCCACAGAAGCTGTTGTAGCACCTTTGAACCATTTGTGAAAGTGTTTATTTGATCTTTGGACTTCAGGCTTCACACATTCTATAGTTTATGCCTACATTTTATAAAAAATATGAAAAGTTTCTGTTTTAACAATGTTTTTACACAGATTACTTAGAAACGTAAACACATGAAATGCATGTGTTCCAAATGACGATCTATTATTTCCACTCTAAAACTTCAGCAGTTCACCCCAGATAATCAAACAAGGCATGAGCTGGGAGAACTTTGTGAACTTGTGAACTTTATGATGGTGGGGGGATGGAATAGCGGGCTGCTTGTCTTAATTGGCATATTAACAGGACAAAAGACACTGACGGAGAGGTGCAAATGGATTTAAGGTGGGGGATTTATGAGTTTTCTAGAGGCTCTGGTAATTCTAGTGTTAGCCGAGGGGTGACTCACTGCACAGCCTGATGGCTTTGGGTGGCAGCAACCTCACACAGCAACTCTTGGGGCAACACACTTGTCTTAGTCTGTTATTAAACGTGTTCCACAGTTTAGCCAAACCTCATACAGGGGTTGAGAATCATTGTTCTTTTTTACCATTTCCTCCATTAAGTCAAGCCTGACACCCAGATTGAGACAACTTTTTAATCAGTTTATTTAGTCTGTTGGCATCACCTGCACTAATGCCATTTCCTCATCACTCAACCACATTGACAATTACACTAACCACTGCAGACTGGTAAACATGTAAACATATAAGAGTGGCTTGCATATACCAAATGACCTCAGCATCTTCAGGATTTAGAGGCAAATCTGACCTTTCTTGAATATGTTTGTACTTCACTTGTACAAGCCTGTCATTCAAATGCCCACTCAGATACTTATATATCATCACCTCCTCACATCAACACCATCAATGAGAAATGGGGACAGAGTCTGCTTGTGTATGATTATTTCCTCTGTCTAACTGATTTTGGGCTCAGTCTGCACCACTCAAGTCTGTTACTAGTGCCCCAGAGTTCAATGTCCTGTCCACCATCGATACATCCAACTATGGCTATGTCATCAGGAAATTTCTACAAATGACATGATTCAATATTGTATCTAAACTCTGAGGTGTACAGGGTAAACAGGAAGGGAAATAATACAGTTCCATGACCTTTCCACAGTTCTTAAGTTGTACAAACTATGGTCTGCCAGTTATGCAGTCCATTATTTAGGACACTAGACAATGTAGCATCAACTCCACATTGACGGGAGCTTCTCACTCCTGCAGTTTGTATTGTATGTTCTTTCTGTTGTATGTAGAGAGTTGACATGAGGTCGTGACCTGCACTAGTGCAAGAAAACAAATAGTTTGAACTATTCTGAGGTGGTAATAATAAACTGCCACCATAGCTCTGTGAACATGACTACTTGTGTTCTCTTTTGTGTATTGTATTTACTCCATGTTTTGTTGCACATTGCACAGCTTCTGTGAATCCATTTGTCCTATCAATACATCTCTTTGTCAATTTATTTGTTCCTCTGTAAGAAGATATTTAACCATTTTAATTATTATATGGTTTAAAATTAAATGCCTGTAGTGTTAAATTATTTCTAAATTCTCAGAGTTGATCTTAATTTAAATTGTGATTTAAACATTTGCTGGCTTAGTAAAATGATACATATTGTCCATCTCTAAATCATCTTTCCTAAGTTATTTTTTTAACATTATGTTGATATAATAATGTATAAAATAATTACTTATACTGTACATGTATGTGTAGACAGGTTAAGACTCAACATGGATGCTTTGCCTTGAGCATGGGAAAAGCTCTATATAAATAAAATATATTATTATTTTCTAACAAATAAACAATTATACATAAGGCAATAATTCACATTATTAAACTGCAGGCATTAGGGGGCCAAAGCCTAAGATGGAACTACACTTACAACCCATGTTCAATTTCATATTTTGTATTTCCTTTTATACCTTACAAGAGGTTTCTTTACCACAGTTTACCACAAACCTTTTCTTTCTCTTCTTACCTGTCCCAGACAAGCATTGTCCTCTCTTCTCCCAACTCTGATGTGACTCTATTTGAGGTGGAGGGTTCCTTTTTCAAACTGGACCCAGGAATACTTCCAGTGCAACAATATGGCCTCTGTGAAGCATGTCTGGAAACAGACCC
>NW_024381736.1:0-26604 GCF_016835505.1 Polypterus senegalus
CTAGAGCTGCTGATTAGTTGTACATACTGCATTTCTGTTTATTGGTCATTTGAATGGAAATTTAAGTACTAAAACATCTTTAAACTGTTACTAACCCTCCTCTATTTTGTTTCTCCTCAGGACCTGGATGTGGCACTTGGTGCCACTGCTCTAGTGCCAGGCTTCTCTCCTGTGTATGGAAAAGTCATATCAGATAAAGGAACCTTGGAACCACTGGATAGAAAGATTCTCTCATCTGATTGGATGGCCAGCACAGGCTCCACTATAGACAACCCAGGAAGGGGGCAGTTGGCTGAAGTATCCAGGGCTATGACTTTGTTTTCGACTTTCTCTTTTACTATTTCAATCTCCTCCATTGTCAACTGGCCATAATTCATCAATTAATTAATAGACAGTGTCACACATGTGCTTGAGTAGGAGACAGCTAAAGGGTCTGAGTAATTGTAATAAAACATCCAACCAGGGGCAGCAGAGTCGCTGACTGTCTTTCTCAGTTCCTTACAGACCTTTCCCGGAAATCCTGCAAGGTTCTGGCGTCTCAGACGATGTCACTTCTGAAGCCGGCCCCTTTGCTGACGTCACTTCCGAAGCCGTCCCCTTTGCTGACGTCACTTCTGGTTCCAGCCCTTTCAATGACATCACTTCCTCTACGGGCCTTTAAAGCTATTGTAATCAGTTCTGTTGTGGACTCTGTTCTATGCACATCGTGCTTAAAAAACTTAAACTGTTGCAGCCGGGAAAAACAATATACAGATGGGTTCCCCTAAATCTTGATGATGTCTTTATTGTATTATTATCACAGTGGCGTATCGGCGGGATACAGTCCCAGAAGAATCCGGGACATGGACATGAAACTAATCAGGTAGGAAAGTACCGGGGCCGAGTTTCTATGGAGTGCATTTGGAGGTCAGGAAGGACTCAGTACAGGCTCCGCTCCCCAAATACAACTACGGGCTTGTAACTTAACAAATGGAGAGTGTGAAAGAGACACACAGACGTAGGCTGGTTTCTGGGGATGAAACAAAAAGGGCTTATTATGCTCTCTCAGAGGAGAGAGCTGAGCCGACCATTGGGGCTGAGGTCCCAGATAAATATGGGCTATCCCCAGTCCAGCAGGGAAAACTAATAAAAAATTGGGAATATGATCCAGGGAGATCAATCCAGGGGAATGCTATGACCCTTTGAGCAGATGGCCTTATGACTAAGGCCATTTGAACTGACCACCTGCCAAATAGTGCAGCAGGTAGCCTGCTTTATTTTTTAAAAAAGCCTCCCTAAAAACTTTGCCCAGCTGGACTGGCGAGATTTCCATTCTATGGAAGAGCTTATAAAGCTTGTAAAATCACCCATGCCAGTCTTGAAATCTGGGAAAGCAGATCAGTCCTCTAGTGGATTTCCTAGAGATTACGTCCTACAAAATAAGTCTCTTCCACATAAATCGGAGCCTGTTTCTGTGTTCCTGGGCCACCAGGTGTGCGACCTACCCGGGAATAAGGCGGGATGTAGGTGGAGGAGGGGAGACGGTTTGTGCACTCTTGCCAACCCCCTGATGTTATCGAGTTCGGTATGGTAGTCATTAATGGTTACAAACTCAATGCCTTGTTTGATACCGGCAGCAACATTTCCATTGTTGATTACTGATATGTCTTACCGCGACAAAGAATTAAAGAAAAGAGTATTAAATGTATTCCCAGGGACGCCCGGATGTACAATACCGCCCTATGTTTCAATCTCTAAAAAAATTCCCCATGGCGATCCACCCTAATCCACCCTTTCCAGCAATTCTGGGGTGGGACTGATCTGAAAATAAATGGGGTAAACTATTGACTACTCCCAATAAAAACTTAGGCCTCGTTATAGATGGGGATAACTCGTCTCAAGCTATCTCCATGCCGTGTACACAGCCAGCGGAGAGAGATATGGAAGCCCACGAGGAGGTCAGAGAGATTCCTGGACCATCGCAGGCAAATACGTCGTCCACTCACACCTCGACAAGTCGGGAGGAATCCCCGCCCCTTGAGGTCAGACCGGATCTTCTCTCCGACATACACTTTCAATTTAGACAAACACCGGCTTCTTTTAAAAGGGAGCAGTGAAATGATGACTCCCTAAAATTTGCAATAAATGCAGTAGTACTTGTCAACGGCCAACGCACACACCAGCCCATGCCACAAGGATCTCACTTTGTAATAGAAAATGATCTATTATATCGGGTCGTGGAACATGGGGCGGAGGTCCGGAAACTGTTGTTAATTCCACAAACCTACGGGCGGCAGGTTTGTGAATTAGCACCTCCTTGGAGGCCATTTAGGCTTCGTAAAAACTTTAGAGCGGATTAAGCTCAGATTTTTTTGGCGGGGAATTAACGAGGAGGTTCGCTGTTTTTGTATTTCTTGTCCAGAATGTCAATTACGGCAAATTCCTAGGAGAGACCATGCTCCTCTTTTTCCCCTTCCCTTAGTTGATGTCCCCTTTGAAAGAATCGGGGTCGATATTGTAGGACCCTTAGAGCCCTCAGCCCGAGGATATAAATATACAGTATATTAGTCCTCGTGGATTATGCGACCCGATATCAGGAAGCTGTTGCCTTGCGCTCAGCTACATCTAAAGCAATCACACGGGAACTACTAGGGGTCTTTGCGCGTGTCAGCATTCCTAAAGAAGTCCTAAAGGACCAAGGGACGCCTTTTACCTCGGAAACGTTCATGGAAACTGAAGTTACTGAAAATAAAGCACTTCAAGACCGCGGTGTATCATCCTCAAACCGACGGTCGAGTGGAGAGATTTAATCAGACTCTCAAGCAGATGCTTCGCAAGGTGGTCAGCAGGGATGGGAGGAATTGGGATCAACTCCTCCCCCTCATTCTCTTTGCCTATTGGGACTTCCCACAAGCCTCTACAGGGTTCTCACCTTTTGAATTATTATACGGATGACAAACCCGAAGTATAGTGGATAATTTGAAAGTAGGCTGGGAAGGAGAGGCTCTTCCGTCTAAAACTATTTTGGAATATATTGCACAATTACATGATAGATTTGGGAAAATCAGACCTATTCTAAAAAGTGATATGGAAGAGGCACAAGCAGCACAGGCCCATTATGACTGTGGCATGACGATCCAAGAATTCCATCTGGGGGATCGTGTCATTGTATTAGTTCTCACCTCCCATTCTAAATTACTCGCCCATTGGCAAGGCCCTTATGAAATTAAGGAGAGAAAAGGATTGGTCGACTATTTGGTGAAACAACTCAATCATAGACCAAGTGAGCGGGTTTATCATGTGAACTTGCTGAAGTCGTGGAAGGAAAGGGAGCCAGATCCCTCCTCCACTCAGCCCCGCTCATTCTTTGCTCACATAGACACACTTAATTTTGGTGAGGAATTAACTTATAGACAAAGACAGGAGCTGGAATCAGCTATCCTGTCCATCTATGAGTGGTGAATGAAAACCGGGAGGACCTCTCTGATTGCGCACACATAGTGACTGAACCGGGGGTTATAGTCCAAGAGCACCCTTATAGACTTCCTGAGGCAAAGAAAGCAGAAGTGGAGCTGGAAATCAAGCGGATGCTGGAACTAGGAGTGATAGAGGAAAGTTACAGTCCCTGGTCCAGTCCAATCATCTTGGTTAGTAAGCCTGATGGCAGTTGGAGGTTTTGCAATGACTTCCGTCGGCAACCAGGTCTCCCTTTTTAATGCTTATCCCATGCCTCCTCGAGAGGCTTGGACAAGCAGACTTTTTGAACACACTTTACATGACAAAGGTTCCAGCCCTTTTGATGACATCACTTCCTCTACGGGCCTTTAAAGCCTCCATCTTGGGCCATTGTAATCAGTTCTGTTGTGGACTCTGTTCTATGCACATCGTGCTTAAAAAAGCTTAAACTTTTGCAGCCGGGAAAAACAATATACGGGTGGCTGCCTCAAATCTTGATGATGTCTTTTATTGTATTATTATCACAACAGGTATTGTTGGTTTCCATTTATGTTTAATCATCTTGTACCTTGTTCTCCAAGTGTTTTAATAAACCTGTATTTTTATGTGTACCAGTTCTGAATTTAGTAATTAGTATAATCCATGCTTGTATTGAGAATTGTTTACAGACTCTGCACCTGCACTCAGTGAAGAGCGTTATACAAAACTAAGTTGAAGTTGTTGTAGAATGCCTTTTTCCTGCATCATTCACTTTTTCAGGTTGTTTACATCAACAATTGAATGTTTCCACTTTGTCAGCAATAACCCAATATCAGAAGACATCAAAGTGAAACAATAAAATCACCTGCATGGTTTCTTACTGCACTGTAAAAGATACAATGCCCATCCACATGGCAGAAAATAATGGATTCAAAAATCCAAGATGCCAGCTCGCAAACACAAAATATTTTCCCCACACAGTGCTACCATGACCATTGAGGAAGAAAAAACATTATTATTTAACTCGCAGATATCAAGGACTATGTTTTGAGTTGATCATGCTGCAGAGAGCTATATGATTTGTTCCTCATTTATGCAGAAAAGGAGTTGGGCTGTGTGCACAGCATTAAGGGACTAACTTTTATCATTTATAGGAAAGGCTGACCTCTGATACTATCAGAAGACCCTGTGAAGAATGTAAGATCTTTATGGACTATAAGAATGTTTTAATTGATTCTAAGTGTGTATAATTAGAAGGGTGTATTCCTTAGGAATGCAAATGGCTGTTTGTTTCAGGTTTTAAGAACATTCCAGTATATCATAAATTAAGATTTAACCTAAGCTATGTATAACCTCAGAATGAACTTCTAGGGTTTTTTTTTTCTTTTCTAGGATATAAAAGAGAGAACAGGTTTACTTTAGAGATTCTGCTAAAACCAAATCAGTCGACTGAGTTGGGAAGAGGTAGTCTCACATTTTTTCTACTCACCAAGAATTAAGAATAAAGAAATTATTTTTACTTTAATTGGGTTTAAGTTCTTCCGTTGTTTACGACTTCAGCGCTCACACCATACACATATGGAAGAATATTTTGGACAAATGTAAATGAATAAATAAAATAAATAGGCAAATAAATCAATGCATGATGAAATGTGACATTAAAGCACAATTGTATGTGAGCATAAATAATTAAATGGGTCATGAAATATGTTTTTGACTTATTTCTTTATGTACTGTATTAATTTAATGATTTCTTCATTTATGTATTTCACTGTGACCATACACATCATGAAATGCGTCTTGAAATGCAAACTGTCATTTTCACCCATGAAGGTTAAGAGGGTGGGCTCTAGTGTGTACTACGTTTTGATTGGTAAACCGTCAGTAGAGGGGAAACGCACAGTAACAACTCTGCCCATGTCTATGAGCTGCAGGATTGTCAAGGCAATGGTTAAAGTGAGCACAGGCTTAAACTGGGCAGACACAGAGTCAAGAAAAAGTTGGCCAGAATAACTGCACACAGCAGCTACATTAATTCAAGAAGCCCTGAATTCATCATCCTCTGAGGAGTCTGTATCTGATGTGTAGTGTCTGCCTTTAAAATGTAGCACTTGATGCCATAAGATTTATGCGTGCTCTATCAAAAGTTACCAATCAAAGCATAGGTCACCCCGATCCGATCTTCTTAGTTTTGATGAGTGAAAACAACAGTTCTAATACCAAGGCATATTTCAGTTTATGCAGAGTGTAACTGAAATAAAAGAAGAACATAATTAAATACAGGGGCATGGGGGTCTGCTGGAGCCAATCCCAGGGCACAAGGTAGGAACAAATCCCCGGGCAGGGCGACAGCCCACCTCAGGGTACACACACACCAGGGACAATTTAGTATAACTTGCATGTCTTTGAGAGGAAACCGGATCACCTGGAAGGGAACCCACGCAGACATGGGGAGAACATGCAAACTCCACGCACGGAGGACCCGGGAAGCGAACCCAGGTCTCCTTACTACAAGGTAGCAGCGCTACCCACTGCGCCACCGTGCCACTCAGTCAGTCTGTTTACCCTTTAACCTTCTGGGAGGCAGTACAGAAACCTACGTTCCAGGGGCCTCATGCATAACGCCGTGAGTAGAATTAGCACTATAACATGGCGTAAGCACAAAAGCCGAAATGTGCTTACGCACAGAAAAATCCAGATGCATAAATCTGTGCGTTCGCCCACTTCCGCGTTCTTCCGCTCCATAAATCCCGATCAGCGTGAAAAGTAATGCATGTGCACGCGCCTTCTGTCCCACCTCGTCTCCTCCCAGAATTATGCCTCTTTGAATATGCAAATCAATATAAATAGCCCTTAAGCTCAGCGTTCTGTGAAAAGGCAATGGCAAAAGCAAGAGGGAAAATATAAGAATTTCAGCGAATACCAAGTGGAGGCAAAGAAAAACGTATTATTTGTTGGTTTAAACAGTGGTATAATCAACAAAAGGAAGTTGATCGAGTGACAGAGTGTCGGAGAAACTTGAAAGCTCAAGTTCACAAAGTTGCCCAGTGCCCTACATAAAAAAGAAGTCACATATCAAAGTCGCCGTGAAAAGCGAGACGAGCCCACCATCAGAGTGTCATATGAAAGCTTATTAGGGTACAGAGAAAAAAAAAGGCACACAGTAGGAAAAAAGCACGAAATGTTAACTTCAATCTTGAAATTTCCACTTTAATCACATAGTTTATTTTGTCATTAAAGTAGAACATCATAAACTTCATCTTAAAATTGTTTAATTTACTAGTTTCTCAAATCCCATCAGTAACTAAAGTAGCAGGTTGAATGCTTTGTTTTGTATTTGATCTTTTGCTCTATGTGTGTGAATCACTACGTGCTTCCGCTTTCTCTTTCTCCAACAGGACACAGAATCCATTACATTTGTGAAATTACAGCTCTCTGAATAATTAAAATACTGAGATGTATATGTGATATCTTTTTCATGATGATTGGAGTTAAAGAATGTCATTAAACAGGAGAACACGGTGCGTGATTGTGTGGGACCTTCGATGAAATTATTGTAGCAGTACTATCTCTTTCAAACTTACTAATCTCCAATTCCTGTCCTAAGTTTTCTTTTTCCAAATACCCAATCGCTACACAATCAGCTCTGTAATAGACATTAAGCCATCTGTAAGCTTACAACGACGATTCTTCAGAAATTTTAAGGAACATTGAAATTTCTTCGTAGTTCATGTTTAAGTATTCTATCCATCTATCCTTCCAGTGGCGTCAGCCCCAGAAAGAATACAGCACAAGGTAGGATCAATCCGTGAACTAGCTATCACTGCGGAAACGTGTCCACACATGTTTAATTATTAACAACACAGATTATTTAAATAAAGTTAAAGTTTTATCTATATAATATAATCAACATATTTTGCTGCATTTCATCTTAAAAATGATGTCGTCATCATATGTAAATACGTGCTTTATAAAGTGGCGCAGGTTGTGCATTATAACGGCAGTGCAAATTTACAGTGAGGTGATTGTACTTATAAGTGCAAACAGTTCTACAAGGAGCACTTGATGGACTGATTGACTGTTTAAAGTTCTTGGGATGAAACTGTTTCTGAACCGCGAGGTCCGTACAGGCAAGTTTCTGAAGCGTTTTGCGTGGCTGAGGCGGCGTGTGCTTGATGCTGTATACTGATAATTCTCTTTCCGATCAGCTGCTGCTGTGATTCCCCACTCAGATACAGCGTATAAATACTCCGAGTGGTGCAGTGAGAGTAATATGGAAAAAGATGATCTACTGTGGCAACACCTAACAGGAGCAGCTGAAAGAAGAAAAAAAAAAAAGTGCAGTGAGAGTTACAACACTAAAGCAGTTATGGTATTTGGAATACTATGGCTATTCCCTGGACTATTATATTGTTACAAGTTAATTACAGTCAGATGCATTACACTAATAAACAATATGCGGTTAGTTTCAGTGTATTTATAAAGCCGTGTCAGGAAAATTAAGAGTAACCACACAGGAATAGTAGCACTGCTTTGACACTGGGTGCTGCCAGTCTGCAAAACCGAGCAGAGAACTTTCATACAACACGGTATGAGGTACCGTGGAAATGTGCGTGGCTTTACACCAAGTGTAAGTTTTATACATCGCAATTTAAACGTGGAAACGTTCTTACGCATAACATTTCTGTGCGATGACCGACGCTTATGCATGAAGCCCCAGGTCTACCATGTTTGCACCATAGTTTTGAACACTTTTACTTCAATACTGTCGGAACTCTGCTGTGCTTGAACCTATATAACTATCTGCACTTTATCATTTACATACTTTAAACTGGTTTTATGCTTTAATGTTTATGCTCTTGACTTACTCTTGTCTGTACATTCCCTCACTGCTGTATATAAAGTACTAGCAGAATACCCTCACTTCGCAGCGGAGAAGTAGTGTGTTAAAGAAGTTATGAAAAAGAAAAGGAAACATTTTTAAAATAACGTAACATGATTGTTAATGTAATTGTTTTGTCATTGTCATGAGTGTTGCTGGCATATATATATATATATATATATATATATATATATATATATATATATATATATATATATATATATATATATATATATATATATATATATATATACACACATACAGTGGTGTGAAAACTATTTGCCCCTTCCTGATTTCTTATTCTTTTGCATGTTTGTCACACAAAATGTTTCTGATCATCAAACACATTTAACCATTAGTCAAATATAACACAAGTAAACACAAAATGCAGTTTTTAAATGATGGTTTTATTATTTAGGAGAAAAAAAATCCAAATCTACATGGCCCTGTGTGAAAAAGTAATTGCCCCCTGAACCTAATAACTGGTTGGGCAACCCTTAGCAGCAATAACTGTAATCAAGCGTTTGCGATAACTTGCAGTGAGTCTTTTACAGCGCTCTGGAGGAATTTTGGCCCACTCATCTTTGCAGAATTGTTGTAATTCAGCTTTATTTGAGGGTTTTCTAGCATGAACCGCCTTTTTAAGGTCATGTCATAGCATCTCAATTGGATTCAGGTCAGGACTTTGACTAGGCCGCTCCAAAGTCTTCATTTTGGTTTTCTTCAGCTATTCAGAGGTGGATTTGCTGGTGTGTTTTGGGTCATTGTCCTGTTGCAGCACCCAAGATCGCTTCAGCTTGAGTTGACGAACAGATGGCCAGACATTCTCCTTCAGGATTTTTTGGTAGACAGTAGAATTCATGGTTCCATCTATCACAGAAAGCCTTCCAGGTCCTGTTGTGATGTGAGATTTTACATATAACTTGATAAATGTTTTGTATGTCTTTATTTATAATTTAGGCAAACCAATGTAATTTAGTGGTACCTTGGTGAGAGGCATTCTTGTTTATCCCCCCCATGTTTACGACTTTTCTTTATAATTTTACGACAGGATTTGGGGGATGTGTCTTAAACCAGTTTGATGAGCATTTCTTTGCTAAAGTCTTTTCCCCCATCCCCCACACAAAGCCAGGTTAGTGTAATATATGGTCTTGGGGGGGGGGGGTTGCAGGAGATAAGATGTTCTATTTCACCCATTGGTCTGAGGTATGGCTGTTTGGAATTGGCTTGTCTCGGAGGCCTTCAAGTACCATGATATCCTATTCGCTGTAGGGAGTTGGACAGAAAGCCTATAAATTTGCTTGCTCAACCACATTCTCTCTCTCTCTCTGACCCACATATGATGAAGAAGCATTCTCTCTCTCTAACCAACATATGATGGAAGAAGCATCTCTCTTGCTAACCTGTGATGATGAAGACAACACAATGAAGAGCACAGCTCAGCAGCCATATTGAACAGACATGTGGCTGAAAGCTGAGCACCAATGATGCCTTAACTAGAGACATTTTAAGTAACTGCAAGTCTGTGTGCCACCTGAATTACACATCACCATTTTATCAGGTTGTATGGTTGCCAATATTCAAATGTACTTTGCATTTTGTTATTATTTATGAATATTATCAGTAATACATTATTTTATGTGTAACTTAACTCCTGCTTGTCTTTTTACTACATCTAATTGCCTGAGGTTATAGATATAGAAGGGAAGGTGGGGATAAGTTATATACAGTGGTAAGTCTGTGAGATTAGGCATTCTAAGGCTACATATTAATAATACAATAGGGGAAAGTAGAGCAATATATATATTACTCTACCAAGATAAAACAATTGGCGTAGTCGGCAGGATTTTGGGGTAACCAAGTTTTGCACCCTGTTTGCAAATACTGTTTTGATGTATGTGTTTGTTTATGTATGTGAATTTTAGGGCACCCAGTGTACAAATGCGGTGGAAGTAAAACATTGTTTGGTTGCTGAATGGAATATAACCAACAAAGTGTAGAGACTTCATGTGTGTCACAAGGACACCCGCATGTTTGTTAGTGCTGGTGTAGTGAGTCCCTAATTAAAGTGCTAGGGAGTGGTGAAAGATGCATGCGTCATTCATACGGCATTTAAGTGGTTAAAGTGCTAGGGAGTGATGGGACATGCATTGTCATTCATACGGTACTTATTAATTTAGAATCTTTGTGTATGTATGTGTATGTTTGCTTACAGGGGCAAAAGTAGGCCAACCCATAACGAATTTGGCAAATTGTATTAGAGTAAATTGTAGACTTAGAAATGCCTAAGTTCATTTTAAAGTCAGCCATCTTCCAGTGGAGTGGCAGAGGGAAGCAGGCTAAAGCTAGGAAACCTGTAGTTCAGGTAGAGAAAGCAGAAGCTGAGCTGAGTGTGCCACAAAATGGAAGGGGGCTGGAAGGATTAAAAGCAAGAAAACAGAGATCAGGTTTAAAGAAGACAGCTGCTGTTATAAGAGGTTTACTAGCTTGTATTATTGGTAATAAGGAAGATCATGATAAGGAAGAAAATAGCAAAGTGAATGAAAGTGAAAGTTATGGAATGTTGAGTGAGAGTTTTGAAAGATGTAACAGTTGGTGTGATAATTGTGAAGTGTTAGCATGTAGAACATCCACTGCTAAAGTAGAAAGCAGTGAAAGAAGTGGAAAAAAGAAATGTAAACCACCCATGGTGAAAGTTAGGGCAATAGTAACCAGATCGGACTGGAACCCTAAAACATGGGTGGGTGACTTACATGAGACAGATGAGTGCTCAGATAAAGAGTGGGAATGTGAGTGTGAGGAAAAAGAGAGGATGAAAAGAAGGGAAAACAGCAAGGGTGTTTTCTTCCTTTATTCTCCACTGCACCACAATCTCCAAGTAATTCTGAGGCCTGTCCAGTATTTAAAGAGCATGCTACACTGATAGATATTTCACCACTGTTAGGAAAGGTAACCAGTGCTGCACTGAAATTTGATTTAGGACAAAGAGATCAGATAGAAGGCAGAGGAGCTGGTGAGTGTGAATGGCAATTGTTGACTAGAGGGCATGAACTGGATATTGGCTTAAGGGTACTGAGTAAAGAAAGTGTGGAATTAAAACAAGAACAATGGAAATGAAAGGAATTCAAGTGCTTGTGTGTGAAAGGTCTGAATGTGCTAGTGCAAGAATGGCTGAGTTGGAAAGAAAGTGCACCAGTTTAGGAGTTGGTTTGAATGAAACAGGACAAGCCAAAGAACAAAGGATGGGGATGGTGCAGCAGGAAGTTTTACAAGCTCAGCAGGAAGCCAGGAATGCACAGGGGTGTGAGGTCCTAACAGCTGTGCTAGGGCCAGCAGTAATTAAAAAGCACACACACTTAGGTTCAGTAATTCGAAACCTGACTGACCAGTTGTTCAAAAGACAGCCTATGACTCTCCATGCAATAAAATGGAGAAAAGTGAGCCGGTCTTTAGTAAAGAACACAGGTCAGTTTTAGCAGAAATGCTGGATTTAGAACTTGGGTTCTGGAGAGGTTTCAACCCACACTTTCAGGTAGTAGTTACCATACAATAAAAAGGACACACAGGCAATGAAAAAATAGAAGGGTAGCGCAGGAAGACAGGAAAGGAAAACAGTTATTTCTGTTTCAATTTTCTGGCCTTTTGCAATAGTGCTACTTCTATTGTAAGGTTTTATGGACTTTGGTTTGGTGCAGGTAATAAATAGTGAAGGCAATTAGCAGAGTAAAATCCATGCAGGAGATGGGTTACCATTGGCACATTGGAGTGGCATGGCACTAGCGGCTAAGCTGTTCCAATGAATGCCTGGAAGCAAAGTTTGAGTTTTGGCACCAGGTCGACAGCCAAGAAAATGAGATGGACAGAAACTGCTTTGTCACCTTCCATTTTGCAGACCTGCCTACATAGCAGAATGAAGAAAAGACAACACGTAAAGACTAAAGACAAAGACATGAAGAAGAACTGAAGAGACAGCAAGAAAAGACACTTACTGGGGTTTAAGTGAGTAACAAGTCCACAAGTCATGCAATAATAATAGGACTAGTCACAATAGCTATAGTTTAAAAGGAAAGGTTTGTTCATTACTGCAGCAAATTTATATTCCAAGGGGTGGAAACTGAACAAACCAGTTAGGAATGCCAAAATAAGGGGATTAATTTTGGGCTCATAAAGTATACATTCTGGGTATTAATTAAGTGGGATAATTAATATAATATAAGGAAAGCAGATGCAGCTGGTACATTTGCAAGTCATATGGGCTCCGATGTTTAGGTATAGTCTAATTGGGAAAATACGGAAGCCCTGCTGAGATTGTCGGCTGTGGTACAGGCACAGGACCAGTGGGCCAATTCTAACCTGAGGTGTTTAGCACAATGAGTATGCATATGGTGAGCAAACAACTCTAGGGGTGGCCTACGGGGGGAATGATGAGAGTTGCAAAGCTTTGATGTCTCATGGTGGTGATGCCAGCCTATACTGGTAAAGGCTGATGGCAGTCAAGAGTTGCACCATGGGTAGGAAAGCACAAGAGGCAACTAAGTCAACCCCAAATGTGTGCAGAGGGGCCACAGATGTTGGTTTGTGAACAGTTTATGCAGTGGCACATGGGCTGTCACTTGGGCAGAAGTGGTTGTACTGGCACCTGTGGCATGTTACCTTTCAAATTTTGATGTTAATTGTACAGTTGCATATGCTTAAACAGATAGTTTGGGACAGGGGTCTAATTAGCAGTTAGACAGAGAACAAGTACAGATTAAAAATTCACACAATAGACTAAATTGTAGTGGGCTAGTTTAGTGGAAGGTGTGGACTTGTCTCATTTTGAACCACCAGATCTGATGACATATGAGACTGCAGAAAGCTAAAGAAAGAGTTGAAGCAAGCTGGAGCAGATACAAGTCATCAGGAGCGCTTCCAAGTTCTTCAGATTGTCTTTGAAATAAAGAAGATATGTAATGGACAAATGGTCACGGACAACTTTTAACACTGGGAGAGCAAATACTGCAATCAATGCACAAGTTATGCATCAGACTCTTGAAACAATTTAAAGACATTGTTTATAAAGACACTGTACAAAACATTCATCGGGGTGGAGTGTTGTGATGTAAGATTTTGCATATAACTTGATAAATGTTTTGTATGTCTTTATTTATAATTTAGGCAAACCAATGTAATTTAGTGGTACCTTGGTGAGAGGCATTCTTGTTTATCCCCCATGTTTACGACTTTTCTTTGTAATTTTACGACAGGATTTGGGGGATGTGTCTTAAACCAGTTTGATGAGCATTTCTTTGCTAAAGTCTTTTCCCCATCCCACACAAAGCCAGGTTAGTGTAATATATGGTCTTGGGGGCAGGAGATAAGATGTTCTATTTCACCCATTGGTCTGAGGTATGGCTGTTTGGAATTGGCTTGTCTCAGAGGCCCAAGTACCATGATGTCCTATTGGTTCTAGGAATTGGAGAAACATCTATAAATGCTTGCTCAACCACATTCTCTCTCTCTGACCCACATATGATGAAGAAGCATCTCTCTGACTGACCCATATGATGAAGAAGCATCTCTCTTGCTAACCTGTGATGATGAAGACAACACAATGAAGAGCACAGCTCAGCAGCCATATTGAACAGACATGTGGCTGAAAGCTGAGCACCAACGATGCCTTAACTAGAGACATTTTAAGTAACTGCAAGTCTGTGTGCCACCTGAATTACACATCACCATTTTATCAGGTTGTATGGTTGCCAATATTCAAATGTACTTTGCATTTTGTTATTATTTATGAATATTATCAGTAATACATTATTTTATGTGTAACTTAACTCCTGCTTGTCTTTTACTACATCTAATTGCCTGAGGTTATAGATATAGAAGGGAAGGTGGGGATAAGTTATATACAGTGGTAAGTCTGTGAGATTAGGTATTCTAAGGCTACATATTAATAATACAATAGGGACAGTAGAGCAATATATATTACTCTACCAAGATAAAACAATTGTAGTCGGCAGGATTTTGGGGTAACCAAGTTTTGCACCCTGTTTGCAAATACTGTTTTGATGTATGTGTTTGTTTATGTATGTGAATTTTAGGGCACCCAGTGTACAAATGCGGTGGAAGTAAAACATTGTTTGGTTGCTGAATGGAATATAACCAACAAAGTGTAGAGACTTCATGTGTGTCACAAGGACACCCGCATGTTTGTTAGTACTGGTGGTAGTGAGTCCCTAATTAAAGTGCTAGGGAGTGGTGAAAGATGCATCGTCATTCATACGGCATTTAAGTGGTTAAAGTGCTAGGGAGTGATGGGACATGCATTAGTCATTCATACGGTACTTATTCGTTTAGAATCTTTGTGTATGTATGTGTATGTTTGCTTACAGGGGCAAAAGTAGGCCAACCCATAACGAATTTGGCAAATTGTATTAGAGTAAATTGTAGACTTAGAAATGCCTAAGTTCATTTTAAAGTCAGCCATCTTCCAGTGGAGTGGCAGAGGGAAGCAGGCTAAAGCTAGGAAACCTGTAGTTCAGGTAGAGAAAGCAGAAGCTGAGCTGAGTGTGCCACAAAATGGAAGGGGCTGGAAGGATTAAAAGCAAGAAAACAGAGATCAGGTTTAAAGAAGACAGCTGCTGTTATAAGAGGTTTACTAGCTTGTATTATTGGTAATAAGGAAGATCATGATAAGGAAGAAAATAGCAAAGTGAATGAAAGTGAAAGTTATGGAATGTTGAGTGAGAGTTTTGAAAGATGTAACAGTTGGTGTGATAATTGTGAAGTGTTAGCATGTAGAACACACGCTGCTAAAGTAGAAAGCAGTGAAAGAAGTGGAAAAAAGAAATGTAAACCACCCATGGTGAAAGTTAGGGCAATAGTAACCAGATCGGACTGGAACCCTAAAACATGGGTGGGTGACTTACATGAGACAGATGAGTGCTCAGATAAAGAGTGGGAATGTGAGTGTGAGGAAAAGGAGAGAGATGAAAGGAAGGAAAACAGCAAGGGTGTTTTCTTCCTTTATTCTCCACTGCACCACAATCTCCAAGTAATTCTGAGGCCTGTCCAGTATTTAAAGAGCATGCTACACTGATAGATATTTCACCACTGTTAGGAAAGGTAACCAGTGCTGCATTGAAATTTGATTTAGGACAAAGAGATCAGATAGAAGGCAGAGGAGCTGGTGAGTGTGAATGGCAATTGTTGACTAGAGGGCATGAACTGGATATTGGCTTAAGGATACTGAGTAAAGAAAGTGTGGAATTAAAACAAAGAACAATGGAAATGAAAGGAATTCAAGTGCTTGTGTGTGAAAGGTCTGAATGTGCTAGTGCAAGAATGGCTGAGTTGGAAAGAAAGTGCACCAGTTTAGGAGTTGGTTTGAATGAAACAGGACAAGCCAAAGAACAAAAGATGGGGGATGGTGCAGCAGGAAGTTTTACAAGCTCAGCTAGCAAGTCAGGAATGCACAGGGGTGTGAAGGTCCTAACAGCTGTGCTGGGGCCAGCAGTAATTAAAAAGCACACACACTTAGGTTCAGTAATTCGAAACCTGACTGACCAGTTGTTCAAAAGACAGCCTATGACTCTCCATGCAATAAAATGGAGAAAAGTGAGCTGGTCTTTAGTAAAGAACACAGGTCAGTTTTAGCAGATGCTGGATTTAGAACTTGGGTTCTGAGAGGCTTCAGTCCACACTTTCAGGTAGCAGTTACCATACAATAAAAAGGACACACAGGCAATGAAAAAAATAGAAGGGTAGTGCAGGAAGACAGGAAAGGAAAATAGTTATTTCTGTTTCAATTTTCTGGCCTTTGCAATAGTGCTACTTCTATTGTAAGGTTTTTATGGACTTTGGTTTGGTGCAGGTAATAAATAGTGAAGGCAATTAGCAGAGTAAAATCCATGCAGGAGATCGGGTTACCATTGGCACATTGGAGTGGCATGGCACTAGTGCCAAGCTGTTCCAATGAATGCCTGGAAGCAAAGTTTGAGTTTGGCACCAGGTCGACAGCCAAGAAAATGAGATGGACAGAAACTGCTTTGTCACCTTCCATTTTGCAGACCTGCCTACATAGCAGAATGAAAAAAGAAAGAAAAACGACAAAGCAAAGCAAAGACAAAGACATGAAGAAGAACTGAAGAGACAGCAAGGAAAAGACACTTACTGGGGTTTAAGTGAGTAACAAGTCCACAAGTCATGCAATAATAGGACTAGTCACAATAGCTATAGTTTAAAAGGAAAGGTTTGTTCATTACTGCAGCAAATTTATATTCCAAGGGGTGGAAACTGAACAAACCAGTTAGGAATGCCAAAATAAGGGGATTCATTTTGGGCTCATAAAGTATACATTCTGGGTATTAATTAATTAAGTGGGATAATTAATATAAGAAAAGGTATACTGAGCAAATTGGTGAACTTTTCAGGAAAGCAGGTGCAGCTGGTACATTTGCAAGACATATGGGTTCCGATGTTTAGGTATAGTCTAATTGGGAAAATATGGAAGCCCTGCTGAGATTGTCGGCTGTGGTACAGGCACAGGACCAGTGGGCCAATTCTGAACTGAGGTGTTTAGCACAATGAGTATGCATATGGTGAGCAAACAACTCTAGGGGTGGCCTACGGGGGGAATGATGAGAGTTGCAAAGCTTTGATGTCTCATGGTGGTGATGCCAGCCTATACTGGTAAAGGCTGATGGCAGTCAAGAGTTGCACCATGGGTAGGAAAGCACAAGAGGCAACTAAGTCAACCCCAAATGTGTGCAGAGGGCCACAGATGTTGGTTTGTGAACAGTTTATGCAGTGGCACATGTGCTGTCACTTGGGCAGAAGTGGTTGTACTGGCACCTGTGGCATGTTACCTTTCAAATTTTGATGTTAATTGTACAGCGCATATGCTTAAACAGATAGTTTGGGACAGGGTCTAATTAGCAGTTAGACAGAGAACAAGTACAGATTAAAAATTCACACAATAGACTAAATTGTAGTGGGCTAGTTTAGTGGAAGGTGTGGACTTGTCTCATTTTGAACCACCAGATCTGATGACATATGAAGACTGCAGAAAGAGTTGACGCAAGCTGGAGCAGATACAAGTCATCGGGAGCGCTTCCAAGTTCTTCAGATTGTCTTTGAAATAAAGAAGATATGTAATGGACAAATGGTCACGGACAACTTTTAACACTGGGAGAGCAAATACTGCCAATCAATGCACAAGTTATGCATCAGACTCTTGAAACAATTTAAAGACATTGTTTTTTAAAGACATTGTACAAAACATTCATCGGGGTGGAGTGTTGTGATGTGAGATTTTGCATATAACTTGATAAATGTTTTGTATGTCTTTATTTATAATTTAGGCAAACCAATGTAATTTAGTGGTACCTTGGTGAGAGGCATTCTTGTTTATCCCCCCATGTTTACGACTTTTCTTTGTAATTTTACGACAGGATTTGGGGATGTGTCTTAAACCAGTTTGATGAGCATTTCTTTGCTAAAGTCTTTTCCCCCATCCCCACACAAAGCCAGGTTAGTGTAATATATGGTCTTGGGGGCAGGAGATAAGATGTTCTATTTCACCCATTGGTCTGAGGTATAGCTGTTTGGAATTGGCTTGTCTCAGAGGCCTTCAAGTACCATGATATCCTATTGCTAGGAGTTGGAGAAACATCTATAAATTTGCTTGCTCTCTCTCTGACCACATATGATGAAGAAGCATCTCTCTCTAACCAACATATGATGAAGAAGCATCTCTCTTGCTAACCTGTGATGATGAAGACAACACAATGAAGAGCACAGCTCAGCAGCCATATTGAACAGACATGTGGCTGAAAGCTGAGCACCAATGATGCCTTAACTAGAGACATTTTAAGTAACTGCAAGTCTGTGTGCCACCTGAATTACACATCACCATTTTATCAGGTTGTATGGTTGCCAATATTCAAATGTACTTTGCATTTTGTTATTATTTATGAATATTATCAGTAATACATTATTTTATGTGTAACTTAACTCCTGCTTGTCTTTTTACTACATCTAATTGCCTGAGGTTATAGATATAGAAGGGAAGGTGGGGATAAGTTATATACAGTGGTAAGTCTGTGAGATTAGGCATTCTAAGGCTACATATTAATAATACAATAGGGGAAAGTAGAGCAATATATATATTACTCTACCAAGATAAAACAGGTCCTGAAGCAGTAAAACAACCCCAGACCATCACACTACCACCACCATATTTTACTGTTGGTATGATGTTCTTTTTCTGAAATGCTGTGTTCCTTTTACGCCAGATGTAACGGGACATTTGCCTTTGTGGAAAAATAATAAATAGTTTGATCAGTTTGATCAATCTGGTATACATGATAGAGAAGCGAGAACCTGTCTTTATAGTGCAAGTGCAAACTTGTTTCTCCTAACGAACAAAAAACCACAAGTGACCAACTGATGAACTTAAAGGATGTGGTAAATGCTGATCCAAGCAAAATGTTGTAAGATGTAACGGTTTGAAATTCTTGTGCAACCAAAGTCATAAGACAAAGGCCCTATAAAAGATTTGGGATACCGACCCCTCGAGGCAGATGAAGGGCAGGTGTCCTAGGACTGTGCTTCTCTGTCATCTTACCCTTGCCTGGTGTGTATTAATAAAAGATTTTTTACTAACTTTAATATCTCTCTGTCTTCAGTCACAAGAAACGATAATATAGAAAACGTGCCCACAGTTTTTGGCGCCCAGACGTGGGGCAGGAGGCGGCCGGCTGACTCCTCGGCGGGAAGACCTCAGCGATCTGTCTTCTTGAAACAGACTGCGCTACAGTGTACACCGGCAGCAGAGTAAGCAGCTCGATAAAAGTTAGGACTGCCCTGTCCTGAGACGGTTCCTGTGTGAGGAGTCCCGGTCTCCTTCTGGTACAACCACGGTGACTGAGAAGGATTTCCTGACAGAGCTGACTAACACCCAGGCTGGGGTAAGTACCGTCGGGGGTTTCCGTAAAAAGATAAAACTGGAGGCGGGCTTGCTGTGGAGTATAAAAAGTGACTGGGAATAGTAAACGGAAAAGAAATACCTTGTTTTAAGTCACTCCTGTTGGGAAAGATAGTATAGAACACTATCCTCTGGGAATTAAAAAGGGGATTTAGGACGGATCCGGTCGCGTGGCACACCAATAAACCCGGACAAATCTATGAGACAGAGGATAGAGCACAGAATAGAGGAATAACAGGTTAATAAAACAAGGGAATAATAAATAAGTATGTACTGGAAATAAATACTTGCTTTAAGCCAAGCACTGTGACAGTAACGTAGGAAAAGCTCCGTATTCCACTTCTGGGAATATTAAGGGGAACACTAGAAACGGGTGAGTGGCACACTCAGAAAAACTAGTAGTTCATTGAAGACAGAAGTGAGAATAGGACACGACAAGAGGGAATAAATCTGTCACAGCAATTGGGAGGAAAAAGCAAGGGAAAAATGGGAACACATAACAGCAAGCCTGCCAAACAGTGCCTTGAGGATTCAAAGTCTTTAATGTTAGAAGGTTTATTTTGGGGGATCAACAGGCGAGAAAAAATGGGTCTCCTAGAAAATTAATAGAGAAAAAGACGGGGTTAGATTTTAAAGAAGGCGTGTAAGAAATGGAATAAGCAAAGTGAAGGGAGATGGACACTGGAAGAACAGGAGGCAAGTGAAATTCAGGAAATTAGAAAAATATTATGTAGAAATGCACAAGGATGTTGTATGTAGAAATGTACGAGGATGTAACAAAGGTCTGTGTTATGTATGACAGATGGGAGTTGGTTATTAAAGATCGTGAATTTAAAGGCAGTACAGAAATGAATTATTGGCTGCAGAAAGTTAAAACTAGAAGGAAAAAAATTTTTTATAGCTTTACAGAAAGTGCAAGCAGATTCGGGACCGGTCGAATGAGAAGCGGAAAAGAGCGAGAAAGAAAAAAAAGACCCGTTATATCCCATACTTGTTCCTCCACCTTTCCTACACCATCCACATCCACAGCCCCCACCTTCTCCTCCACCACCTCCAGCGCCCACCGCACCAGAATTAAAAGATGATACCTTGGGGTCTGGTTTCTTTGAAGAATATCATTATGATCCCTCATTACACACTGATCCGGGGATGACAAAGTAGCGTAATGGGTTCGGGGTGGGTTTCACGATCCTAGAACCTCCATTTCACAACGCACTAGAAGTCAAACCCTATTCCTTCAGCCCCTAATCAAAACACCACCTTTCAATCCCCTTAAAGTCCCCAAACCCACAGGCCCCTTATTCGAAAGTGCCCCTGATTGAGATCCCAGAACCCCCTGACATGATTCAATGCAACCTGCAGGAGCTAATAACCCCACTACTGTAATGATACATCGTAACTGGGACATTCAAGAGCTGAAGGCGTTGTGTCCAATTGCCTGATCCCAAAGTCATCGGTGTGTTTAAAAATTCATAGAACAATTACAGCAGCTGTATGATATGTATAAGCCTAATGCCAGAATGGACTGAGGTGCTGAGGAGAAAGCTTGGCACCACATGGGACACTGTCAATCATGGACAGCATAACGGAAACCCGTGGCAGTGGAACGAGGCGTTGCCTCAGGGCCAGGATGAAGGTCCCTTTATTACGCAATGGGAACATGTTAAAATAATATTAAGGACAAGTATAAGAAAGGCAGAGACTGTTCTCTTATCTCGGCTATGGACATAGGAATCCGCAGGGACTCCCAGCCCTTCTCTTCAACTGCCTTTGCTCACCCATAATTCAGAGACTGATCCATTATTGACTTTGCTGGCTGGTGAATGGCACTGAAACGGTTTTCCTCGTGGACACAGGAGCCACACGCTCAACCCTTTCGCTGAAGGAGGTCCCTGCCTCAAGAGATTCTTCGAGTTCAGCTGCATTCCAGTGATTCCACTTTAACACACCGATTTCTTTTAAATCAGCTCTGTCCAGTTAACCTGTTAGGAAGGGATCTCATGACAAAACTTTCTCTCTCTATTTCAATGAAATGTTTCCCCACACACCATCCTTCTTAAAGCCCTTCACTCATTTCCCTCCTGCTTGTTTCCCAATCTCCAAGCCCCTGACACCTTATATTGCACTGCTCAATATTTCCCACAGAAGTAGACACCCCCTGGCTGGAATCTTTTCTTTCTTCAGGTACATGCCCCGAAACCCTTCACATTCCCTGTATTTCATTTCATCCACAAAAGCTGCTGTTTATGTTCATCTCACATACTCACAGAATATTTTCTATCTTGGTGGTTCAGTGCCTCATATTTCTTTAGCTAAATCAAGCACTGTACATTGGGCAGAAATCGGACCATGGGTAGAACAATGTCTTAATAGAACAGACTGGTTACAGGTGGCATCAGATATTTTCGAAACCTCAGACCATTTGATAACTAAAGTTGTGCTTCAAACTAATTTTTTAGTGCACCGTGCATTGTGCCGTACTTCCTTTTCTGTTTATCATTGCAAACTACTACCCCTTCTTGGCTCTCTTATGCTTCCTGATTCACTGTGGACTCAGGGTAAGAATGATTATGGAAGGATAGCCCATTGTGAGCCTCTGGTGGTCTACTCGAAATCTTCCTTCTGCCGCACGTGCTCAGTATCCTCTGTCCCCCGAAGCAGAGGCTGGCATCTCCGCCATACGTCAATTCCCCTATTTTACCTGTAAGAAAGACTGACGGTTCATGGCACTTTGTTTAAGACTTACGACAAGCAGAAATTCTGCAATCTTTCCTAGGGCCCCTATTGTTCCTAATCCTTCCACTATTCTTTCTGCAATCCCTCCCTCTGCTCGTTATTTTTCCGTGATTGATTTAGCCAATGCTTTCTTTTCTGTCCCTGTACACCCTGATTCTCAATTTTGGTTTGCCTTTACTTTCCAAAACCGCCGTTGGACATGGACTGTCATGCCTCAGGGATATACTGAAGCCCCTTCTGTGTATGGACAAGCGCTTGCTCAAAGTTTAGAAGGGTTCTGGCCAGACCGAGGTAGTACATTAATACAATATGTACATGATATTATGTTATGCAGTTGTAAGAGCCAATCTTAGAAAGTTAAAGTTTTGAGTTAAACTCATATTGATGTTTGCTTAATTTGAATAGAATATTAATGTCTTTCATAGTCATAGCTTATGGTATAGTCTTTTCCCCCTATAGTTAACAAGAGATAGAACCTTCTTACTATAACTGAATAACAGTGTGATAATAAGCTCAGTTTGTTTGGAACAAGTCCGCGAAAGAAGGACTTGAAAGACCCATTTAAGCTGTAGAAATGGGATAAGCATACAGTTTTCTTGACCGTTTTGAAATGGTTCAGAAATGTTAAGTGAGAAGTAATCCATTTGTGATGTAACAAGATTAAGCTTAGAATTGAACTTTTCTTAACATTAACTTTTTCTTTTTTGTTATTTTAATCTTTTCTTTTTGTGTGAACTGTTTTACTTCAAAACTTAACTAAACTTTCAAAAACCAAGATATTTTGTCTGTGGAATCATTTCTAGCCAGGCTTTTGTTGAATCCCATTTTTTTTGAGTTGAAGCTGCAGAACTGGTAATTTTGGGAAAACGCAGCTACATCTTCGGCAGAAAACTTGCTATCTAAGGCCTGAACTGGAATCTACCATTCGAGAACAGAAGACACTTCTGCTACAGAACTTGTCAACGAAGGAAAAGAACGGAATCATTCAGAAGGTACTGTGATATTATCTACTATCTTCGCATGATCATTAATGAAAGCAAGGTCGTGCACCTTGAGAAGATTTGAGAGACTGTGATATTATTAAATGACGCCTTGAAAAAGACATTTTGATGATTGATGTGCCTTTGCTTGAGTCATTGGAACCTTGTTTCAAGAAAGTAATCCCTTTTTTGGGAAAGCCCCCATTGTGGCTTAACCTGTCAGGGAAAAACCCCGTCATTTTATTGAACAGTTGTCATGGCATGTCTAAACAGAGCTCCCAAATGAGATCAGCAGTGATCTGGGGTTCCGACTCAAGTCAGAAAATATAATTAGAGATCTTTAAAAATCACATAAGTCCCGAGAGAAGATAAACTTTATGTGTTCATAGCTGAGATCGAAAGTCTTAAAAAAATTCCCGAAAACGCAATGGTGGCAAAAAGATTTGAAGTTACTTACAGACTATAAAATGAAAGATGCTTCCAAACCCCCACGGTTTGGAACCAAAAAAACAAAAATGCAAACCCCTTTTTTTCAGATGCTATGGGGAAAATGGATATGGAATTTTCAAACCTTTTTGGGTTTTTAAAAAATGAAAAGGGGAAAGGGGAATTTTTATTCCCGATGGGCAAGGGCAAAAAGTTCCCATTGAAACAGGGCACAACCCCAAAAAAGGAGCTGACAGCAGCAGTTTGGCAGAAAAAGGACAAAATGTTAAAAGGGGAGCCAAAAAGCCCTTTAGAATTCATTTTTTGGGCGGGGGTTTAATGCAAAAAACATCTCGCAAAAGCACTAGATTCAAGACCTTTGTTTTCCCAAAAAGAATCTCCGGGATCAGAGATCATTCACAACCTTCACAGGGGGGAGGTATGTCAACATCTGTCCTTAAACCAAATTAAGCCTCTAAAAAGGGGGGAGAATAGAAAATTTTTTCCAAAAAAACACCCATGGTCAAGGTCCAAGTTTTTTATTGAAACCTAAGGGGGGCCAAAAGACCAAAACTGAATGAGTCTTGGTTTTTAAGATGATCCAGAAAAAAAAAATTTGTGTAGTTAACCCTGACAAAGGGAGAGGGGGTGACCCAACCCATCAACAAACTAATCACTTACTTTTTAATTGGGATCGCTTGGAAGAAAGCGGAGCTTGGTTTCTCAAGTTTAAAGACTTATTGCTGCATTAAAAAGAAAAAAAAACATTTCCCAAATGGGGCCAGTCAGATTAAAAAAGGGAATCCCAAAAAAACAAGAATCACCAATCACAAAACACATGAAAAAAAAATAAACGGGCCTTTTAAAAAAGTACAATTTTTTTAGTGACTTGGGTTTAAAACTAAAACCAAGGGTTTATCCGTCTAAGTCAACAGCAAGAATTTCCCGAAGAATTTAAAAACTCTAAAGAAAAGGGGCTTGTGTTAAAAAAAAAACAGTAAAATCTATAAACTCGACCATCATACAAGATGGAATATTAAAGTTGGAGGAAAGACTTGTAAAACTCCCAAAGCCCAAGATGCTAAACATCCTCCAACCCCACACAAAACATTTTCCCCATGTTGCTTCTCCCCATATTGCAACATATTCATAAAGCATCGGGCATTGTTTTGGGGGGCGTGTCGCTTTGGGGCCAGAAATACTTGGGTACCTCAAGCAAATTCAGCTATCAGGAAAAAAAATTTCAAGGGGCCCAAAAGCAGAAGATACAATGCGAAAGCAGGTGAGCAAAAAAAAGGCAGATTTTTCCAAAAAGATCGCCCCAAAAAAACAAAAACCCAAACCCCCTAATAAATTTAAGGGTTTATTTTTTGGTTTCCCTTCCCCAAATCAAAAAAGGGAAAAAGTCTTGTCAAGAGGAATGGAGTAATCTTCACATGTCTAACAACCAGAGCCCGGGATTAAAAGATTGCACATAAACTTGGGGACTGATTCTTTTATCCAAGCCATAAATGGGAAAAGATAAAAAGAGGACAAGTTAAAATCATGCACTCAGACAATGGGGAAAAAATTTTTTTGGGGCAGAAAGAGAAACTTGAAAATTAAAAAAATGGAACCAAAAATCAGTGGCGCTTTTGATGCAAAAACAAATCAAAAAGGATTTTTAATCCCCCTTTAACCTCTCCCAAAAAGGGGGGTGTGGGAAAAAACAAATCAAAAAGCATAAAAAAGATCTTAAATTCAACCCCTAAATCAACAAACACTTGATGATGAAAACCCCTACAATGATGTGTAGAGGGGAATCAATACTCAATAACAGACCCCCTTTAAAAGACATCGATGACCCAAAAAGATTTAGGGAAACCCCTCCCCCCAATCACTTGTTATTATTGAAGACAAAAAACCCGAAATACCCCCTAAACTCATTTCAGAAAAAAAACCATTTCCCCAAAAAGGGGGGGGGAAACAAATTCCCCATGGCCCATTTGTTTTGGAAAAGATGGACAAAAAAGTTTTGCCAATACTTAAAAAACCAAAAAATGGGCAAACCAAAAAAAAATTTTTTTAACCCGGGAGGGGGTTGTTCCCAATTATGATAAAAACACCCCCGGTTTTTCCCGGGAAAGGGTCGAGTCATCAAGACAATGCCCGATGCTAAAGGTTTCGTCAGAAGGTTTTGTGCCAACCAAAACCAGCACACTTTGGGCAGACCCCCGGGGAAAAAACTGTGCCCCTTGAAACAGCCAATGTTTAAAAATATGAAATTTAAAAAAAAAAAGTTTGTTTGCAGTGTTATTTGTAATTTATTTGAGACAAATAGTTAATATAAAAAATAATTGGGTCATATTTAAAATAAAGTAAAAAAGTCCCCCAGCTCCTGCATAGCCAATTAGGGGCCGGGAAAAATAAGAGCCAATCTTTTTAAAAAAGTTAAAATTTTTAGTTAAAACCCCCTTTTTATGTTTGTTTAAATTTTAATAAATATTAATGTCTTTTCATAGTCATAGCTTATGGTAAAAAGTCTTTTCCCCTATAGTTAACAAGAGATAGAACCTTCTTTCTATAACTTTTAATAAATTTTGATAATAAGCTCAGTTTTTTTTGGAACAAGCCCCCGTAAAAAAAGGACTTGAAAAAACCCATTTTAAAAAAAGGGGTAAAAATACAGTTTTCGACCCCTTTAAAATGGTTCCCGAAATGTTAAAATGAAAAGTGATTTGTGAAAAAAGATTAAGCTTAGAATTGAACTTTTTTTAACATTAACTTTTTCTTTTTTTTATTTTTTAAACTTTCTTTTGGGGTGAACTGTTTTTTCTTCAAAAAAAACTAAACTTTTCAAAAACCCAAAATATTTTTTTCTGTGGGAAACATTTCTGGCCCCCAGGCTTTTTTTTGAATCCCTTTTTTTTAGTTGAAGCTGCAAACTGGGTAATTTTGGGAAAACGCAGCAAAGCAGTTTTCGAAGACGAAGGCAGGACACTAAAAATTAAATATTATTCCCCGGGGGGTGGGGGAAAAATTTCAAAGTCTAAAATCCCCAAATTTAAATTTAAAAGACTGTAAAAAAATCTTTGGGCTTTACATTACAAAAGGAAAAAGGTTTTTTTCTTGATCGGATTACCACCCCTTTAAAATTCCTAGGGCCTGTCACAAAACAACAGGTTTTTTGTCTGTTTTGGGGCATTCTAGGACCT
>NW_024381737.1:0-1000 GCF_016835505.1 Polypterus senegalus
AGCATATATAAACATGGCCAACAAGAAAGGGGGTCTGAAAGAACCGAAAACTAAAGCTGCACCCAAGCTAAGATTGGCAAGCCCTTGTTCAAGATATGGCCTTTCAGAGACTGACCTGGATCAAATGGGCGAGAGCCCAGACTCTTCTGGACCACGGTCCTCTACATCGTCACCGGCTGATATCGAAATGGGGAGCAAATGTACGAGCATGAGTGAAGTAGGTCTTGATTGCTCACTGATTAGAGAAGATCACCTAGAACTGGAAAAGGCCTTGCAGTCCGCAGTTTCAATTACTCCACACGAGCCGGTAACATCGGGATCACCGGCTACAATAGAGCCGGCCGCTTCACCCATGGTACAAGAAAACAGAATTGATCTGTTTGAACTGAAGGTGATGTACGTTGAGTTCATGCAAGAGAGAAAGAAAAGCGTGAAGGCAAATGAGAAGGCAAGGGAAAAGGTAAATAAGAAGATATGACTGGAGCTGCAACTGGCTAATGAGAAGCTGCGACAGGAGCTGCAACAGGACATAAAGAACAGCGAAAAGGCAAATGAGATGCGACAGGAGCTGCGACAGATATGCTGGGTAAAATTGAAGAGCACATTCAGGGAATCTCGGTTAAACTGAGCACGCTTGCTGAGAGGATGGAGGATGTCAAGGAGACATTCACAACTCGGATTGAAACAGCCGAAAATTTAGCTGCCAGTGCTAAAGAAAAAGCGGCAATTGTCAGCACCAAATGCAAAAAACTTGGAGACAGACTGGCTACTTTGGAAGGTGGAAGCAGAAGGAATAATGTCAGAACTGAAGGTCTGCCTGAGAATCGAGAAAGTCCAAACCCTGTGAAATTAGCAGCTGAACTTTTTTCTAAAATAATTGGAGAGAACTTTAAAGCAGATTCTGAGATAGCAGCACCTTATCGCTTACGCGGATCAAATACCGTTAGACCTAGATCTTTTATTATTTGCTTTGAAAGATTATCATTTAAGCTAGAGGTGA
>NW_024381738.1:0-31803 GCF_016835505.1 Polypterus senegalus
ACTATATATATATTTTAAGTGCAAAATTCTTTTTTTTTTTCTCTTTTAAAGACTATATTGGTAACAGATATCTCTATCTTTTAACCTAAAGCGCCACTGCATGGGGCTTGTTTGCTTTGGACGTGCTCTGTCTCTGGGTATGTCAGAGGACTGGGACTGTGTGAAGTGGGTTTTAGCCTCACTTGGGGAGGCAAAAGGGAGGGTGGGGGTTAAGGGGAGAGAAAGAGAGCAGGCTTGATCTATACCTAATCTATCATCTCAATCTTTATAATTATAACTATCAACGTAATAATAAGCTGCATGGCAACAACTCTGGGGAAATAGGAAATTAAGACCAAACTATGTCTCACTTCCAGTTAAGACTATAAAATGACATCAAAAACTCAGAATCAGTGTCTCCATGATGGGACAGTTAACTTCGTAAGCTGGAATGTTAAAGGCCTGAATCACGAATTAAAGAGAAAGAAAGTACTTTCTCACCTAACAGGTCTAAATGCTAAAATAGTATTTTTACAGGAAACCCACTTACTAAGCAAGGATCAGTTCCGCTGCAAAAGACTGGACTGGCCAAATGTTCCATTCTAGTTTTACAAAGAAAACTAGAGGGTGGGAATTCTCATACATAGAACAGTACCATTTGTAGCATCAGATGTAGTATTGGATCCTGAAGGGAGATATGTAATGGTCATGGGAGACTTATCTAACTGTAAAATGATTTTGATAAATGTTTATGCACCTAATGTTGATGATAAGGAATTTATACAAAATTTATTTGCATCCATTCCCAATCTGAACACTCATAAAGTTATAATGGCTGGGGATTTAATTGTGTTCTAAATCCACTTTTAGATAGGACTTCCTCCACAGGGGAACATCTAACACTGCAAAGATAATTACAAAGTTTATAACTGATCACAACTTATCAGATCCCTGGAGGTTTTAAACCCAAATTCAAGAACATATTCTTTCTACTCACCAGTACATCATTGCTACTCAAGGATTGATTACTTCTTTATAGACAATAACTTCTTGCCTAAGATTAAATCTTGTAAATACAATGCTATTGTTATTTCGGACCATGCACCTATGATCTTGGAGCTGAAATTACTAAGCCCCATACACTCACCCGCAGATGGCCTCAACCGCTTCTATTAGCTGACGAGAATTGTACTGAATTTATATCCAAACAAATCAAATTCTTTCTAGAGACAAATACATCCCCTGAGATCTCTGCAGGAATACTCTGGGAAACTCTTAAGGCCTTCTTAAGAGGACAGATTATCTCATATCTTTCCCACAGAAATAAATCCGAAGCCAAGAAAGTAGCAGAGATAAAAAGCGAAATTACTAAAATAGATGAAGAACATGCCAGACTACCAAGCGAGACTCTACATAGAGGAGGCAGGCTCTACATTCAGAATTAAACCTCTTGACAACTAAAGAAACTGAACAACTAATTTACAAATCCAGACATCATTATTATGAACATGGAGAGAAAGCTAATAAGCTTTTAGCTCAACAAATTCACAAGCAAGAAGTGCAATGCAATCTCGGTAATTACTAACACTAATGGAGATAAAATCATCGAACACAAAAATATAATGCACACTTTCAGAGACTACTATAAATCCCTATATACTACTGAGTTTAAAGAAGACAATACACAATCTAATGCATTTCTGGATACATTACAGATACCACAAATTGACGCTTTTAGTGTGGAGGAACTTGATAAACCTCTGCATTATCAGAATTACTAGATGCTATAAAGTCACTCCAAGGTGGAAAAGCAGCAGGCCCTGATGGCTACCCTGCAGAGTTTTACAAGAAATTCTCCGCTCAGCTAGCTCCCTCCTATTAGCAACATTTACAGAAGCCAGAGATAACCAATCTCTTCCACAAACCTTTCGCCAAGCACTAATCACTGTCTTTCCAAAACAAAATAAGGACTTATTACAATGTGCATCATACAGACCAATTTCACTTCTGAATAACGACGTTAAAATACTCTCTAAAATCATAGCTAGAAGGATGGAGAAAATGCTCCCCTGTAATATCACAAGACCAAACTGGATTTATTAGGGGCCGACACTTATCGTCAAATCTTCGCCTGTTTAATGTAATATACTCACCAACTAAATCAAACACCCCAGAAATATTATTATCATTGGATGCAGAAAAGCATTGACATGATTGAATGGAAATACCTTTTACTACATTGGAGAAGTTTGGGTTTGGCCCGAACATTTGTGCATGGATTAAATTACTGTATACTAACCCAGAAGCTTCAGTTTGCATCAACAACATTTGCTCAGACTACTTTAAACTAGAACGTGGCACAAGACAAGGATGCCCTTGTCACCGCTGTTGTTTGCAATTGCCATTGAACCACTGGCAATACATTGTCGAAATACTGATCAGATAAAGGGGATTAGCAGAGAAGGACTGGAACAGAAAATCTCATTATATGCAGATGACATGGTACTGTATATATCGGACCCAGAAAATTCTGTGCCTGCAGTCTTAGCAGCACTCACAGAATTTCAAAAGATCTCTGGTCTCAGAATTAATCTGAATAAAAGTGTACTCTTTCCAGTGAATTCTCAAGCATATAATATTAGATTAGACACCCTACCTTTTATCATTGCAGAACAGTTTAAATACCTCGGGTAAACATCACAAGTAAACATAAAGCTCTTTATCAACAAAATTTCGCGTCTGCATGGAAAAAATTAAACAAGACTTGCATAGATGGTCAACCCTTCATCTCACACTAGCTGGAAGAATTAACACTGTTAAGATGAATATTCTTCCTAAGCTCCTTTTTATTTCAAAACATACCAATATACATTAATAAATCATTCTTTAAGCAATTAGATTCAACAATAACCTCATTTATTTGGAATTCAAAACATCCACGCATCAAAAGAGCGACCCTACAAAGACAAAAGGCAGAAGGTGGCATGGCTCTACCTAACTTCCAGTTTTATTACTGGGCAGCAAATATACAGGCGATAAGAACCTGGACACAAATAGAAGAACATACACAGGCATGGACCGCAATAGAAGTAAAATCCTGCAGTACTTCTTTGTATTCCTTGCTCTGTGCTCCAATAAACACATTATCGGCAATACACTAATAACCCAATTGTGTTCCACTCACTTAGAATCTGGAACCAATGTAGAAAGCATTTTAAGACGGAGAAGCTTCTATCTGTGGCACCCTGCAAGAGAACCACCTCTTTCAACCTTCACAAACATATGCAGTTTTAATATCTGGAAAAATTTGGAATTAACTTGCTTAGAGATCTTTATATAGACAACGTCTTTGCATCCTATGAACAATTACATTCCAAATTTAACATTCCAGCTACACATTTCTTTCACTATCTTCAAATCAGGAACTTTGTTAAACAGAACCTTCCAGATTTTCCTCATCTTGCACCCTCATCCATGCTGGAAAAATTATTGCTCAATTTCAAGGAGTTAGACTCCATCTCTACAATATATAAAATCATTTTACAATCCCTTCCTTTCAAAGATCCAAGAGGACACTGGGAACAAGATCTCTCAATTAATATATCAGAAAAGGAGTGGAAAGTAGCAATGCAGAGAATTCACTCAAGCTCCATATGCAAAGCATACAATTATACAACTCAAAATTATATATCGAGCACATCTGTCTCGACTAAAACTCTCCAAAATGTTTCCAGGGCATGATCCAACCTGCGAACGTTGCAACCAAGTCCCAGCCTCACTAGGTCACATGTTCTGGGCCTGCACCAAATTAACATTATTCTGGACAAAAATTTTAATTACCTCTCAGACAGCCTTGGACTCACAATCCCTCCTAACCCATTAACAGCTGTGTTTGGGGTTCTTCCAGAGGGTCTTAAAGTGGAGAAAGACAAACAAATTGTGATTGCATTCACTACACTGTTGGCACGCAGACTTATTCTGATAAACTGGAAGAACCCAAACTCTCCTCTTTTAAGTCAGTGGGAAACCGATGTGTTATATTATTTGAAATTGGAAAAAATCAAATACTCAGTTAGAGGATCTGTACAGACTTTTTCAAAACATGGCAGGATCTAATCAGTAATATTTTAAAATAAGTTCATAAAGCACAGAGAATTCTTTTTAAATTAGGTATGTTTAGGCTTGCTCTCTCTCTCAGGGGTGGGGATCGATCTGTTCTTAACTAATTTTTTTTTTGTAAAACTTGATTGCTTTGTATGGATTGTAATAAAATTAAAAAAAAAAAAAAAGAAATGTAAATATAAATTAATACAACCACATCACTACAATACTGACCTCTGTGATATTCAGAGTTATTTCTGAGCTGTAAAAGAATGGATTACAAACAGCAATGTAACCATCGACAGATATTAATATCAAATGAGTAACAATGGCCACATCAAACAAATTAGAAAGTGACTGATAGACGTAACAGTAAATCACATCAAAATACCAGCAGGTTTCAATCTGAATAATCAAAGAAAAAGGCATCACAAACAAACCCACCAAGAAATCGGCCACTGCAAGTGAAAGGATCAGAAAATTAGTCGGCATGTGGAGCTCTAATAAATGAGAAATAGAAATGATGACAATAAGATTTCCACAGATAGTGACTGAAATCAAAAGAACAGAGAAAATATAAAAACATACATAGCCTTCTGTTTCATAAATTAATTTATAGCATGATGCAATACTATTAGGAAAGCAGTAACCAAGTTATGGCTTCTTAAATTCCATTTTATTTCCCTCAGCACTTCCACGTTTACCCACAGACATGCTAAGACCATTGTTCCTGACCGCAGGTGTCTGCAGATGATATTTATACAGTCTCTAAAGGGATTACAGCCGCCTCTCTGCCATCTCATCATCGTCAAATATCATAAACACGCCTAATGAACCCTAGGGGACTCTTTAATCCTAATTGTTTGTTTTTAAACAGATAATTGGCTACCACCGACATTCAGACAGTCTAAAGTGAGGCCCAAGCTGCTGTTATTTGTGATCTTCAGCACTTCTGTTAGTTTTACAGTCTGACTGTGAATGCCCAGTGAAAGGCCTGCTGTCATTCTTATATTCAGTTTAGATTTTTTACTTAGCTGATCATATTTAGAAATACATTGAAATCATTAAAGAAATCTCAGACTCACTTGGAATTTTCTTCGCAGCATTTTTAAAAGTAACTAATTATTTTAAGATGTCATTAATTGATTTAGACTTACCTTGAATTAAATTACAAACATCTATTAATCAATTACAGACATATTTTAACCACTTCATCTTTACTGAATCATATCTTTAACTCTTTTAGGGCTATTTTTTTTTTGTTTCTTTTCTCCCAGGGCTGAATATTTTTCCAAAAACTAACATTTTTTAAAAAGAACACAAATCAATTGTTTTACATATCAAATTAACAAAAATATTTCCTTTTGACAAATGTTACTGTCTTGCAAGTTGTATGAGCCTGCATACTCTGTGATTTCACATACATATCACATTCATGTTACACAGCAAAGTCCTGCTAAGTCTGATTTCGCTCAAAGCAGCCAGTTGTATGCATTGCCAAATTGCACTGCTTACAATACGTGTTGCCCTGCTGCCTCCTTTTCAATTGTCTGTGGCTTCACTTCCTCACATATATTGTTAGTGTGTACTGTAGAGAGACAAGTCACCCGTTTGACATCGTGCCATGCCACTGTCACCAAGTTTTCTGCCTGCATGTAAACCGTATTGTCACCTCTTTTCATCTTCAGCCTGTTCACCCTCACTGTGCCACAAGCTCCAATTCCCCTGCTCTGTAGCTCCATGAACAATTCATGTGATGTATAAAAATTTTCCAAATGTACACAACATGACCCAAATGTTCCTAGCCCTGAATCAGCTCCAGCACAATCTGACTTGTCAAGGGACAGTTCTCTCTTTGAAAGGAATACTTTCCTGTATATATGATTACTTTCAGGCAGAAACCAGTGTTTGCTTCTGCCGGTACAAAATCATTTATGCCATACTTTGTGGGCTTGTCTGGCATATATTTGCAGAAAAAAAGCGCCCCTTGTATTTTATCATAGATTCATCCACAGACAAATCACAGCCAGGCTGATAAAATTGTTTCTATGTTGGTTCCACAAAGTCAAGCAGGGGCCGAACTTTATACATGGGGTTATAGCCTGGCTCACCCCTTGGGATTTGCTTCTGGTTATCACAGAAGTGAATAAAACTTTGCAGCAGCAGCACGTACCTATCATCACGTGACATAACCTGTCCAAAGCCACCAGGGGACAGAGCACGCGTTTGGACCAATGCTCCCTGAAGTTATATCGCCAGTCTAGTCCCATCTCTATTTGTAATGCCACAAAGCTCTTCATCTTGTCTTTTGTTGTGGATTTCCACTTTGAAAAACGAGAATGCGGTGCAAGCGCAGCCTGCGATTCAAAAAATTTCTCTGCCTACCTGTTTGTCTCGTCTGACAGAAGCTGAAAAGCAGCATCAGGAGAGAGCAGCCTGAAGTAGTCCAGCTGCTGGTGATCTGTCGTGTCCAACAGCAAGCCATGCTGTCTTGTGAAGTCCGGTAGCCACATTCGGCTCCCACGGTTCAATGTCTGGGTATTCCTCCCATGCGAACCTTGCCGTAGGTGCATTGGCTGTGCGCACCTCAGCTGATGCCGGCTTCTCACTCTCTTGCTCGATCTCCTGATCACTGTCAATAAAATACGATTCTGAAAAATCTGAGTCTGACTCAGCGGTAATGCGCAAAACATCACCTGCCGAGTGTTTTCTTTTCTGCGCTCCCTTCGCTCCCTTGTGACATGTCGCCATTAACAGCTCCCTTTGTTTACATTTCGCAACTCACGCACAGGCAAGGATTAGTTGCCGAGTCAATGAGTCTAACATTCCTCCAAGCACAGAGGGAATGCCTGTGACACAACAGTGAGTTTTGTCGCCATTAACAGCTGATTGTCGCCCTCTATCGCTGGATGTCGACTTTTGTCGACATTCACCCTCAACCCCTCCTGTTGACAAAAGTCAACATCCGCCCTAAAAGAGTTAAAAGACTAACACATATGTTTCTAAATTTACCCAAGGGACTAACAGAGTTTATTTAATGTAATCTAAATCACTCACAAATATCTTTTCATCATTTCCTCTTTATTTAAATAAAGATAAATTATGGACATGAAGGTTCTACTCCATAGCTGAAATGCTGCCATTCAACTAATAAAAAATTAAATTGGATAACTAATATTCTGTTTGACAAGAGGCAGTCACACTCATAAATAGATAGATAGATAGATACTTTATTAATCCCAAAGGGAAATTCACATACTCCAGCAGCAGCATACTGATACAAAAAACAGAATTGAATTAAAGATTGATAACAATGCAGGAAAAAACAGACAATATCATTGATTCAAAGTTTTCACCCAGAAATCATCAGGTTACCCATCAGCCCTTAAAGCTGACAACTAACTGCCATCTGCTCCTACAGCATACCAATGGAGTGAAGACACTCAGCATTTCCTGCAATGAGAAATTCTAGCAGGTGTACTTCACATCTGTTCACACAGCGCACTGCTGGAGTAAATCACCTTTACAGAGGTCTGAACTCAAAACTTAGGCCACAGCAAGACAATGGCCTCACTTAGTCACAGTGACATGACACCTCAAATGTGACCAGAAGTCAGAGAGGGGGCCAAAGGCATGCAACAGCAATGACACAATGGATTAATGACACTACAGATTAAGCTGCTGCACTGTGTGCTGACTAAAGGGAAGACTTAAGCAGACTATCAAAATAGACGACCATCCAAGAACTTCTTGTCATTGAGTGACCAGCCCATAGCAGCACTGACACACTGGACAGGTCCATCTGTTTCAGATCTGTCACTCATACTGCTGCTGTACCTGCCAGTAGACACAATGGCCATGTTTAGAATTTTAGAATATTAGAACACTCTAGACGAGAACAGGCCATTCAGTCCAACAAAGCTCGCCAGTACTATCCACTTATTTCTTCCAAGAAAACATCAAGTCGAGTTTTGAAAGACCCTAACATCTTACTGTCTACCAGACTACTTGGTAGCTTATTCCAAGTTTCTATCGTTCTTTGTGCAAAATTTACCCTTAACAAGTTTCCAACTGTGTCCCCGTGCTCTTGATGAACTCATTTTAAAATACAAGTCTCGATCCACTGTACTAATTCCCTTCATAATTTTAAACACTTCAATCATGTCACCTCTTAATCTTCTTTTGCTTAAACTGTAAGGCTCAGCTCTTTTTAATCTTTCCTCATAATTCAACCCCTGTAGACTTGGAATCAGCCTAGTCGCTCTTCTCTGGACCTTTTCTAACGCTGCTATGTCCTTTTTGTAGCCTGGAGACCAAAACTGCACACAGGACTCAAGATGAGGCCTCACCAGTGCATTATAAAGGTTGAGCAGAACCTCCTGTGACTTGTACTCCATACATCAAGGCGCTATATAACCTGACATTCTGTTAGCCTTCTTAATGGATTCTGAACACTGTTGGGAAGTTGATAGCTTAGAGTCCACTACGACTCCTAAATCCTTCTCATAAGGTGGACTCTCGATTTTCCGATCGCCAATTGTGTATTCAAACCTAATATTTTTACTTCCTATGTGTAATACTTTACATTTACTGACATTAAATTTCATTTGCCACAAATCTGCCCAAGCCTGTATGCTATCCAAGTCCTTCTGTGATGATATAACGGATTCCAAATTATCTGCTAATCCACCTACCTTGGTATCATCTGCAAACTTAACCAGCTTGTTACTTTTATTCCTATCTAAATCATTTATAGATATTAAAAATAGCAGCGGCCCTAGCACTGACCCCTGTGGAACGCCACTCTTAACATCGGCCAGTTCTGATGAGGTTCCTCGCACCATCACCCTCTGCTTCCTGTGTCTGAGCCAATTCTTCACCCATCTAAAACATCACCCTGAACTCCCACTTCTTTTAACTTGATGCCCAACCTCTCATGTGGCACCTCATCAAATTAGATAATTATGATAATTAGAACAATCTAGACGAGAACAGGCCATTCAGCCCAACAAAGCTCGCCAGTCCTATCCACTTGCTTCCTCCAAGAAAACATCAAGTCGAGTTTTGAAAGTCCCTAACGTCTTACTGTCTACCACACTACTTGGTAACTTATTCCAAGTGTCTATCGTTCTTTGTGTAAAGAAAAACTTCCTAATGTTTGTGCGAAATTTACCCTTAACAAGTTTCCAACTGTGTCCCCGTGTTCTTGATGAGCTCATTTTAAAATACAAGTCTCGATCCACTGTACTAATTCCTTCATAATTTTAAACACTTCAATCATGTCACCTCTTAATCTTCTTTTGCTTAAACTGTAAAGGCCCAGCTCTTTTAATCTTTCCTCATAATTCAACCCCTGTAGACCTGGAATCAGCCTAGTCGCTCTTCTCTGGACCTTTTCTAGTGCTGCTATGTCCTTTTGTAGCCTGGAGACCAAAACTGCACACAGTACTCAAGATGAGGCCTCACCAGTGCATTATAAAGGTTGAGCATAACCTCCTTGGACTTGTACTCCACAGATCGTGCTATATAACCTAACATTCTGTTAGCCTTCTTAATGGCTTCTGAACACTGTTTGAAGTTGATAGCTTGGAGTCCACTATGACTCCTAAATCCTTCTCATAAGGTGTACTCTCGATTTTTCGACCGCCCATTGTGTATTCAAACCTAATATTTTTACTTCCTATGTGTAATACTTTACATTTACTGACATTAAATTTCATCTGCCACAAATCTGCCCAAGCCTGTATGCTATCCAAGTCCTTCTGTAATGATATAACGGATTCCAAATTATCTGCTAATCCACCTATCTTGGTATCATCTGCAAACTTAACCAGCTTGTTACTTATATTCCTATCTAAATCATTTATATATATTAAAATAGCAGCGGCCCTAGCACTGACCCCTGTGGAACACCACTCTTAACATCAGCCAGTTCTGATGAGGTTCCTCGCACCATCACCCTCTGCTTCCTGTGTCTGAGCCAATTCTGCACCCATCTAAAAACATCACCCTGAATTCCCACTTCTTTTAACTTGATGCCCAACCTCTCATGTGGCACCTTATCAAATGCTTTCTGAAAGTCCAGATAAATAATATCATAAGCTCCACTTTGATCGTATCCTTTTGTTGCCTCCTCATAGAATTCCAACATGTTAGTAAAACACGACCTCCCCTTCTGAACCCATGCTGACTGTTCAGAATAACTCCTGTCCTTGTCATGTGTTGCTCAATCTTATCCTTAATAATTCCTTCCATTAATTTTCCTGTGATGCTTGTTAAGCTTACTGGCCTATAGTTGCTTGGATCTGCCCTGTCACCCTTTTTATATAATGGGATGATATTTGCCATTTTCCAGTCCTTTGGAATCTCTCCAGTGCACAGTGACTTCCTAAAAATATGTGTCAAGGGTTTATATATGTACTCACTAGCCTCCTTAAGAACACGAGGATAAATATTATCTGGGCCTGGTGATTTGTTTGATTTCATCTTATTTAATCTGAGCAGCACTTCTCCCTCTACAATTTCCAAATCCCTCAGTACCTCCTTAGTAGTTGTGTTTACCTCTGGCAGGTTATCCACTTGCTCACTTGTAAACACCTCAGAAAAATGTAAGTTTAGGGCATCTGCTATTTCATTGTCTGTATCTTTTAATTCCCTTTACTATTCCTGATGAACTTGACCTCCTCCTTAACTGTTCTTTTACTACTAAAATACTGAAAGAATCTCTTGGGGTCTTCTTTCGCCTTATCTGCTATATTCCTCTCCAACTGTCTTTTAGCCTCTCTGATATCCTTCTTAATGGTTGCCCTCATGTTCTCATACGCTCACGGTTCTCTTTGCAGTCATTAGTCTTATATGCCTTATACAGCAGTTTTTCCTTTGCAACTTCTTTTTAAATCTTTATTAATCCATCGTGGAGATTTTTTAGTTTCCTATTACTTCCAAATTTAGGTATGTATCTGTCCTGCATTACATGTAAAACATTTTAAACCTGTTCCACTGCTCCTCGACTGTCTCCACATTTAAAAGCTTATCCCAGTCTATCCTACTTAGACTTTGTCGCATCTGCTCAAAATTAGCCCTACTAAAGTTCAACTTAACAATTTTAGTCTTTGCATCTGTACTCTTACAAAATACTGAGAATTGTATTACATTATGGTCACTTGACCCTAGTGGTTCAATCACCTCTACACCCTCAATTCTATCCTGATTATTACAGAATACTAAATCCAGATAGGCTTCACCCCTTGTTGGTGCTTTAACATGCTGTGTTAAAAACAGTCGCGATTACTTCTAAAAACTCCTGCTCTTGTGCTCCTCCATCTGTAAGGTTATCCCAGTTAATATTTGGATAATTAAAGTCCCCCATGACTATAATATCCCCTGTAAACTTGCCTTTTGATATTACTAAAAGATGTGTGTTGAAATTACTGTCTGAATTGGGTGGTCTATAACACACTCCTAAAATGAGACCTTTTTCCCTAATATTTTCCAGGCGAAGCCACATGTCCTCACTAAGATGGGGCTCATCATCCAACTGAAGATGACTTACATTTAATTCCTGTTTGGCATAAACAGCAACCCCACCTCCTTTTCTGTTCTGTCTATCCTTCCTAAAAAATGTGTATCCCTCTATGTTACACTCATCCCCATCTTTGTTATTTAGCCAGGTTTCCGTTATTGCTATAATATCATAATTGTGCTCTGCTACATACAACTCCAACTCACTTACCTTATTTTTGATACTTCTAGCATTAAGGCAAGCTATTTTTAATGTGTTAATCCTTCTATCTTTACGTGTTTGCTTAAAATTTACATTACTATGCATTTTTATTTCTACACCATTGTTTGTTCTTCCATGTATAGATCTAAATCTGGCCTGTCCTAAACTCCCTGCCCCCATTCCCTAGTTTAAACAATCCTCGACTAGCCTACACATACGCCTCCCCAATACATTGGTGCCCCTCCGGTTCAGATGTAACCCGTCACGGCGGAACAGGTCCCATCTGTTCCAAAAGGAGTCCCAATGCCCCATAAACCTATACCCTTCTACCCTGCACCAAGATTTGAGCCACGCGTTAAGCCTTCTAATCTCCTCAATCTTACCTGGACTGGCGCGTGGCACAGGCAGAACTTCGGAGAAGACTACCTTGTCAGTTCTGCTCCTCAGCTTGGTACCTAACTCTTTGAATTTGGATCGCAGAACTGACAGACTACCCTTATGTATGTCATTTGTTCCAACGTGGACAATGACAACTGGATCCACCCGCTCTGGCCAAGAGCCTATCCACCCTTCCAGGAGGTCTCCCACCTGTGCTCCCGGAAGGCAACACACCGCTGAGACTCTCTCTCTCTGGAGCACACCTGCGCTTCAATCCCCCTAATGATTGAGTCCCCAACTATCACTACCTCTCTCTTTTTGGGAACTGGTTTTGAGGTGGCCCGTTGGGGCTCCTCAACCCTGCCTACCACCTCAGAATTATCAGAGTCACCGTCCAGCTCCGCCAGGACATGATAACGGTTAGACACTTCTAATTCTGGGGTTGATGCCCCCGGACAGTGTGCACCCTTTACCTTACGCCTTGCGACCGTGACCCACCTATTCCTACCTGTCTGGTCTGGAATCTCCTCAGCGCCACCTTAGGGGTGCACACTATCTCTAAAGGACACCTGGGCCAAGTCCGCCAATTCTCTATTACAACGCAGGTCAGCCAACTCCTCCTCCAGTTCAGCGACCCTGAGCTCGAGGTGCTGGATCAGCTGGCATCTCTTGCAGATGTAGCCCTCATAGACAACTGGCTCTTCCAAACCATCATCTAAAAAGTCCAACATCCAACAGGACTTGCATTGCACTGGCCTCATTATTAAAATTTGATTTGGGATTACTAAGCTGCCTTAACTATATATTTTTTTTTCTTAAAATTAAATTTCTTCTTCTTTCAGCTGCTCCTTAACTTAAATGGTAACACTAAGATCTGCTACAGATATTTTACACCTTTTCCCCCTTAAGCTCCTGTACTGTTCTCCCTCTCAGCTGCCTGCCTTTCTATGAGGTTAACTTTACTTTTCTCTGTCTCTTCTAGCTTTGCGCTCTTCTTACTTATAAGCTCTTCACTCGCACTGTTTGTATTCCCCCGTATTAATGAACCAATACACTGTCGCCCACTTAACTGTTCTGCCTCTGGACCGCTAAGGACTGTTTAATCTAAAATAAACAAATAAATAAAACTTTACTACCTTATTTGCTCCTACTGCTCCTTGTGCCTGAACGGTGTCTTAACGCAGGCCGCTTACCTGCGCACTACTGAGTTTCCACCTTTTACTGCTTTGAAGTCAGCCGCGGCCTTTTTTTCTTTTCCTTTAAACTAAGGAATCGCTGTTACGACGACGCGGTTATTTATTTACAAATGCCGATATCAGTTACTGCTGCTTTCTACCCTGCCGCCTCGATGCTAATTCAAATACAGATAACAAGAAAAAGAACAAGTACAAATAACTTTTCCAAGCGCACTTCCAAACACCCAGCTACTTTTGCTCTTGTGCGGCGAAAAAAGCAAAAACCCTTCTAAAGGGAAAAAGCTTTAAAAAATTCCCACACGGTTCCTTAGAGGCAACCAAAACCCAAGTTTTTAAGAGCAAAATGTATTTTTTTAATGTAAATCTCACACCACAGAACAAACCAACACTCTCAACAGACTCTAGCGTTTGCAAAGCACACGTCAGCACAAAGCACACGTGACTCTCTGGTTCCTGTCACAGTTAAGTCACTTCCCCTTATCTGGCTTTCTGAAAGTCCAGATAAATAATATCATCTGCTCCACTTTGATTGTATCCTTTTGTTGCCTCCTCATAGAATTCCAGCATGTTAGTAAAACACGACCTCCCTCTTCTGAACCCATGCTGACTGTTCAGAATAACTCCTGTCCTTGTCATGTGTTGCTCAATCTTATCCTTAATAATTCCTTCCATTAATTTTCCTGTGATGCTTGTTAAGCTTACTGGCCTATAGTTGCTTGTATCTGCCCTGTCACCCTTTTCATATAATGGGATGATATTTGCCATTTTCTAGTCCTTTGGAATCTCTCCAGTGCTCAGTGACTTCCTAAAAATATGTGTCAAGGGTTTATATCTGTACTCACTAGCCTCCTTAAAAACACGAGGATAAATATTATCTGGGCCTGTTGATTTGTTTGATTTCATCTTATTTAATCTGAGCAGCACTTCTCCCTCTACAATTTCTAAATCCCTCAGTACCTCCTTAGTAGTCCCTGTTACTGCTCTGAGGTTATCCACTTGCTCACTTGTAAACACCTCAGAAAAATGTAAGTTTAGGGCATCTGCTATTTCACTGTCTGTATCTTTTAATTCCCTTTACTATTCCTGATGAACTTGACCTCCTACTTAACTGTTCTTTTACTACTAAAATACTGAAAGAATCTCTTGGGGTCTTCTTTCTCCTTATCTGCTCTATTCCTCTCCAACTGTCTTTTAGCCTCTCTGATATCCTTCTTAATGGTTGCCCTCATGTTATCAAATGCTCTACAATTCTCTTTGCAGTCATTAGTCTTATATGCCTTATACAGCAGTTTTTTTCCTTTGCAACTTCTTTTTTAAATCTTTATTAATCCACCATGGAGTTTTTCTTAGTTTCCAATTAATTCTAAATTTAGGTCTGTATCTGTCCTGCATTACATGTAAAACATTTTTAAACCTGTTCCACTGCTCCTCGACTGTCTTATCCCAGTCTATCCTACTTAGACTTTGTCGCATCTGTTCAATATTAGCCCTACCAAAGTTCATCTTAACAATTTTAGTCTTTGCATCTGTACTCTTACAAAATACTGAGAATTGTATTATATTCTGGTCACGTGACCCTAGTGGTTCAATCACCTCTACACCCTCAATTCTATCCTGATTATTACAGAATACTAAATCCAGACAGGCTTCACCCCGTGTTGGCTCTTTAACATGCTGTGTTAACAAACAGTTGCTGATTACTTCTAAAAACTCCTGCTCTTGTGCTCCTCCATCTGCAAGGTTATCCCAGTTAATATTTGGATAATTAAAGTCCCCCATGACTATATTATCTCCCTGTAAACTTGCCTTTTTGGTATTAATAAAAAGATGTGTGTTGAAATTACTATCTGAATTGGGTGGTCTATAACACACTCCTAAAATGAGACCTCTTTCCCTAATATTTTCCAGGTGAAGCCACATGTCCTCACTAAGATGGGGCTCATCATCCAACTGAAGAGGACTTACATTTAGATTCTGTTTGGCATAAACAGGAACCCCACCTCCTTTTCTGTTCTGTCTATCCTTCCTAATAATGTGTATCCCTCTATGTTACACTCATCCCCATCTTTGTTATTTAGCCAGGTTTCCGTTATTGCTATAATGTCTTAATTATGCTCTGCTACATACAACTCCAACTCACTTACCTTATTTTGATACTTCTAGCATTTAGGAAAGCTACTTTTAATGTATTATATTGTATTGTACTGTATTGTATTTATAACAGGACAGTGACATGCAGGCTATATGCTACTGTCCTTATAGCAAGGCAGCATTTTACAGGCCCTCTGCTCACACCTCTATGACATCTGACCCTACAGCAGGACAATATCAGGCTACACACAGCTGCTGTGTTCACAACTGTCCTGAGGAATGCTGGGTTGCAGATGGTGCCTTCACCTGCCTTCTCTGCAGACGTTAACCCAGAAGGGCTATGATTATGTCAGCTACAGTTATGTCCGTTCTCCAAACTCACCTGAGGATTAGACTTGTGTAGCCGGATTTAGTCATCTAAGATGACTGTCCGATCCCATGCTGCTTGAAAAGCCCATATATATCAAGACTAGAAAACACAATCAGCACCTCGGTTGTTGGTAGATAGAGATGGCAAAAGAAACCGCACATTTTTTCTCAGGCTGAGCAAGAAGTTTTACTGGAGGAGTATGATGAGTTCAAGGAATTAATATGTGCAAAAGTGGATAAAACTCGAAAAGAGGGCTGCAGACCTCACCCCTAGAGCAAAATGCCCGTCGGCCTGTTTCTGCGGTTATTGAAGGGAGAAGCTCCTCCTCAGAACCAGTGGCAGGAAGCAGCAGAGGTCACTTCATTGTGGGTAAAGGACATATACTGTATGTGCTTTGTGTGTGCCATAGGTGTGTTTTCAGAGGCCTTGTGGTTCAGCTTCCATATATTCCTGTATTGATGGGTCAGTTGCAGGGAATGTCATAACACTTCCACCTGTGCTTGAGTAATGAGAGGCTGACCCATGTGATGTGATGTGTTGGATGAGGACACAGCGTCTGACCACTCGTCAGAAGAAGAGGTAAATATGTAAATACTTCATATTTAATAATGTATAAACTCCACTGTAAGCATTCCTGTACTGATGGTGATATAACTGTTGTGTAGGAACCCATTGCCAGCCCACTGGCCCCTTCTAGTATACAGTCAACAAGGGAGATGGGCAGGTTAGTTGGGATGTCCTAATGAAGCTCCTTGAACCATTTGGTGTATTTTGTGAACACATGACATGGCTAAAGGGATCAAAGTGTCTTCTTGTCAGCCTTTTCCTGACCCCACCAGAGGGTTAATACATATCACTACAGAGGCACCATGCAGACAGAAATCCTATGGCAATTGTATTTGATATTTATTTACAGAAAAATGTGGGTGCTTTGTACAAAGAATATTATCAACAGAAAATAAAAATGACAAAAATACAGCAGGATATGGAGGTAATGTACAAGAACTGAGGAAAACCAAAGTCAAACTGCTTCAGAAACAAATGGTAAAGAATGAATCTCTCTATTTCTCATTGTGTGTACTTATTAACATTCCCGTAAATAAAAAGTCATGGGTAATAGACATAACATTTGTGTTGAACAATTGTATTGTTGTTTTTGAAAATACTGGGCCATGACTCTATCTCTGGCAGCTCTGCCACTGGGTTGGTGATGGTGGCTGTGTTGTGGAAAATTGAGCAAAAATTATGTTACCTGCTCTGTCGGGTGCAACCTTCAGCCTTTGTAGACATTGAAATCTCTCCTTTAGGTGGCCAAAGGTCATTTCAATTTGAGCCCTTGTTCTAGACAGAGCTGCATTATATCAGGATTGTAGGCCAGGGTTGGGTTTGGGGAATGAGGTCGTTAAAAATTCTCTGCAGACGTAGCCCCTTGTCTCCACCCAGGAACCCATTATGATGAATTTGCGTAAAATTTAACAATTGCGAGTAAAACAAACTCTTCACCAGGATTTCTAAATATGTATGGGTATTACCTTGTTCAACTATCCAATACAAGTGTGACTCCATAAAAAATTCTGGATTCACGAACTGATCCTGTCCATCTAGCCTCCATGTTTGAAATGAGGTAAGATGCCACACAGATTACCTGAGAATGTATGGTAGACAGATGTGTTCACTATCTCAACAGGCCTATCGGCTATTTCCAGCTGTAATGTTAAAGGTTACACTACCTGTACATTAATACTGTGGAAGGCTTTTCTATTCATGTAATCTCCTTCATTTGCACCTGATAGGGCCTTGATTTGGATCTGAGTACAATCCAATGCTCCAATCAAATTAGGGAATCCTGGGAAATGAGGATATAAGTCTGATTTTAAAGTGTCCAGGAAAAATACATTCTGAGGAAGTGTTTCAGGGCCAATTGAACTTTGTGAATTGCCCAACAAACAGCTCTCTTTGACAGATTTTCCACATCGCATACTGTATACAATAAAGTGCTGCTGGCAAAAACCCTCAGAGCAATGCACACAATCTATGTGGTCATGAGAGCACTGATATAAGGAGCTAATAAATATATGATGTACAAAGTTCCCTCTCAGCTGAAGCAATATTATTCTAAAAGATGATCATCTGGACAGGCTAAAGGATCTTGACGATTGTGCAAAACTCACTTGACTCGAAATTCTTTTCTTATTATCTGCACATCGATTGCAACTGAACGCTCATCTATGAATGGTGAGGCCATGGCTGAATGGATTTCCATGGATGGAAACTAGTTAAGTGTCCCAGCTAATCCTTGTCTACATAGAACAAACCTGCCTTCGAGTAGGTTTGAGGTTTATGATTTGTTGTTACGATGATACATCCAACAAGAGTTTTGAAGAACCGACAGATCTAGGATACTGCTGAATCATCAACAGTTTAATCCTGTTAAACTGGTAATCCACATACAGAGAATACACCCCAGGAGTCGGCAACTGCACCACAGAAGATGGATGAATGTTTACCTGTTCTTGGCTGGAAGGCAATGACTGACCACACTGGGAGGATTTTGTTGTGCAGGCAACGGTGCTGCTTTTGCCTCAGTAGGATGTTAATTTTTTTCTGGCTGAGAAGATGAAGAGGAACCAGCTGGTGTGTGAAGTCGATACTCAGGACCTGAATGGAGAAGTTGTCTAAACTGGAGAAGTGAAGCAGAAGTTAATTTTATTATAGTTTTTATGGGCAAATAAAATAGCTTTATGCATGGCTAATTCATCCACCCAAGGTAAATCTTTAAGTACGGTGTGCCCTCAGTATGGCAACAAGGCTTTCAATCCATTGTTGTGTGTTAGCTTTGATCCTGTTAAAAACTTAAGGATTCAGGGACAAAGGTTTAAGAAAAGTTGTTAAGCGTGTAATTTGATTCACTATACATTTCTCGTTGTCTTACAGTTCCTGTGTCTCATCTACTCCTCCTGTTAACACTAGAATTACCAGAGCCTACGAAAAAACTTGTAAATCCGTCCCACCTTAAATCGCTTCTTAAAATCGTTCACAGCTCTCCACCAGCGTCTTTTGTCATCTAAATGTGCTGATAAACACAAGCTAGGAGCAGCCGGCTATTCCGTCCCCCCACCGACTTAGAACGTGCACAAACTTCTCTCAGCTCATGTCTTGATTGAGTATCTGGGAGTGAAGTGGAGTTTTAGAGTGGAAATAATAGATCGTTATTTGGAACACACGCGTTTCATGTGTGTTCCGTTTCTACAGTAATCTGTGTAAACACATTGTTAAAACAGAAACTTTTTCATATTGTAGTAATAAATGTTACAAAATGTAGGCATAAACTATAGAATATGTGAAACCTGACGTCCAAACATCAAATAAACACTTTCACTAAAGGTTGAAGAATAATATAACACCTTCCATGGTTTAATGCTAAGATTTGCACACTCAGAGCAATTCTCTCAGTCACGTTCAGGATCCTTCCCTACCCCATCTGATACTGCTGTTTTCACATAAAGACGCGCTATAGTTCTGCAGTGTATCACGATACATAAGACTGTGTGTTGTTTTTTTTTCCCCAATCTTGCCAGTCCCCACATGTTGCTGTATGCTGTTTCTTTTGTACTCCAGGACATGCAGAGGAAAGCATAGTAAAGAGCAGTAACTTCAGCGCTATATGCAATCATCAGACACTCCCCATCTGACACTGCTGTTTTCACATAAAGACACTGAACAAGCACCTGTAATTTGCAGCTCTATTCATTATCTCAAAACACTCACATACATTCACAGTAATTCCCGGTTATGTCCACCACTCACACCCACAACCATACAGAACTCATTCCACATCAGAGAATTTCCCGTTCCAGCATAAATCCACACACAATCTGACGCTGTTCGTTTTCAAATAATATTGCATTCGTGCGATAATGTTTTAACATATATTGTCTTTCTTTCAGGTGTGTAATAGAAACCACAGCATAGAGAGAAGTGAGTATATTGTAACAGGTACACACATTATAAATGTAAGAAAGACGATCGTTGCGTGTGTGTGAACTGTTAACATTTGACTCCGATGATTGCATATAGTGCTGTCTTATTCAGTGTGCTTATTCAGTGCACGCAAGAACATGCAGGTGGCCAGTTGCTGTGTGCTACAACATGCTCGCGGTGATCAACGCACATTTTAAAAAAAGAAAGAGACAAATATATGTGACGTTTTGATGAAATCATTTTATGACGCAAATAGTACCAATCAGAAAACATCGTCGAAGTAATGCAATATTATTTGAAAACGAACAGCGTCACATTTTGTGTAAATTTATACTGCCACTGTTAGAGTCAGATCAGAAGCTGAATAAGCTGAATAAGCTCCTGTTCTGACCCTAAGTAAAAAGCATGAATTAATCAACAGAAATATCTGCAATCGACATTTTAAACTTAATGATTTACAGTGCATACCAATTTATAAATTTTATGTCCGTTTGAGGTTACAAAGAAAAAAAAAAACACTTCCTCCCCAGCAGGGAATCGAACTCGCGGCTCAAAGGCACAGCAGGGCTATACTGCAGAACTATAGCGCGTCTTTATGTGAAAACAGCAGTATCAGATGGGGTAGGGAAGGATCCTGAACGTGACTGAGAGAATTGCTCTGAGTGTGCAAATCTTAGCATTAAACCATGGAAGGTGTTATATTATTCTTCAACCTTTAGTGAAAGTGTTTATTTGATGTTTGGACGTCAGGCTTCACATATTCTATAGTTTATACCTACATTTTGTAACATTTATTACTACAATATGAAAAAGTTTCTGTTTTAACAATGTGTTTACACAGATTACTGTAGAAATGGAACACACATGAAACGCGTGTGTTCCAAATATTTCCACTCTAAAACTCCAGCAGTTCACTCACTCCCAGATAATCAAACAAGGCATGGGCTGGGAAAACTTAGTGAACGTTCTGCGGCGGTGGGAGATGGAACAGCCGGCTGCTTGTTGCTCGTCTTAATTGGCACATTTAGAAGACAAAAGAGAGGTGAGAATGGTTTTAAGGTGGGCCGGATCTACAAGTTTTTTCGTAGACTCTGGTAATTCTAGTGTTAAGGAAAGATTGAGTAGCACATGGCAAGAAGAACAGTTTTATGGTTTGTACGGTCAGCATGGGTTCACCATAATGCACTGGTGAGGCCTTATCTGGAGTTCTGTGTGGAATTTTGGTGTCCAGGACTACAAAAAGGACAAAGATAAAGTTTAGAGAAGAGCGAATTGGCTGATTCCAGGGCTATGGGGAATTTGTTATGGTAAAAAAATTAAAAAGCTGAGCCTTTTAGTGTAAGTAAAAGAAGATTAAGAAAAGACATGATTGAAGTGTTTGAAGTTATGAAGGGAATTAGTCCACTGAATCAAGACTATGACTTTAAAAATGAGTTGAAGAAGAACATGGGGACATAGTTGGAAAGTTGTGAATGGTAAATTTCGCACAAACATTACAAAGTTTTTCCTAATAAAGAGAACCAGTAACACATGGAATAAGTGACCAATTAGTGTGATGGACAGTAATAATAATAATAATAATAATAATAATAATACATTTTATTTGAAAGGCACCTTTCAAAACACTCAAGGACACTGTACACAGTAAAAAATAATAATAAAAGTAAGAAAATAAAAAGCAGGCAAAAGAGCAGGTAATTTACAAGATCATAAAAACATAAAACATAAAACAGTTCCAAGATAGGAAAATGGAGAAAGTTATGTGGGATAAGCTATTTTGAATAGGTGAGTTTTTAGTCTAGACTTAAAAAGAGAGAAAGAGGTGATGTTTCTTATTTCAGGAGGTAGGGAATTCCAAAGTCGAGGAGCAGAGCAACTGAAAGCCCTGCTCCCCATAGTGGCAAGATGGGGGACAGGGACAGAGAGAGAAAGAGAAGAAGAGGATCTGAGACACCGAGATGGGACGATGATCTGTACCAAATCAGAGAGATATGGAGGAGAGAGATGATGAATAGCCTTAAATGTATACACAAGTATTTTAAAATTAATGCGATATTTGACCGGAAGCCAATGGAGCTGCTGGAGAACAGGGGTGATGTGGTGAATAGAAGGGGTCCTGGTGATAATACGGGCAGCAGAGTTCTGAACACGTTGAAGCTTATGAATTGATTTTTGAGAAAGACCAAAAAGAAGTGAATTACAATAGTCAAGCCGAGAAGTAACAAGGCTGTGAACAAGAATGGCAGTGCCCTGTAGAGTAAGAAAGGAACGGAGACGATTGATGTTACGCAACTGAAAATAAGCAGACCGAGTGACATTATTGATGATGTGTGAATTAAAAGACAGAGTACTGTCAAGGATGACACCCAAACTTTTCACACATGGGGAAACAGAGACCAGCAAGTTATTGATAGCAATAGAAAAACTATTAGTTCTGGATAATGTTGATTTAGAGCCTACCAGGAGAAGCTCTGATTTATTGCTGTTGAGTTTCAGAAAGTTAGAAGAGAACCATGTATTTAGTTCAACTAAACAGAGAGTGAGGGGAGAGCAGAATCAGGTTTGGTGGACAGATAAAGCTGGGTGTCATCAGCATAACAGTGAAACTGAATATTATATTTATGAAAAATATATCCAAGCGGGAGAAGGTAGATAATGAAAAGAAGGGGCCCCAGGACAGATCCCTGGGGGACGCCAGTGACCAGAGGAAAGGACTGAGAAGTGAATGATTTCAATCGAATAAACTGAGTACGATCAGACAAGTATGACTTGAACCAGGCTAGAGGAGTATGAGAGAGACCGATTGAGACTAACCTACTAAGTAGAATGGGGTGAGAAATAGTGTCAAAAGCTGCACTCAGATCCAAAAGAATAAGAATGGAAAGTAAACCAGAGTCAGCTGCCATAAGGAGATCATTGGTTATTTTTATAAGTGCTGTTTCAGTGCTATGAAAGGGGCGAAAGCCAGACTGGAACCGTTCATACAGATTATTATTAGTTAAATATGAGTGGATCTGTGCAGCAACTATCTTTTCGAGAATTTTTGAAATGAATGGTAAATTAGAGATAGGATGAAAATTATCAAAATTATTGGGATCTAAACCCATTTTTTTTCAATACTGGGGTGATGGCAGCAACTTTGAAAGAAGTAGGAACAGTTCCAGTGGTAAGTGAAGAATAAATGATAGCAGATATGAGGGGAAGCAAGGAGGGTAAACAAGCTTTAACCAGAACTGTAGGAATGGGGTCGAGCTGACAAGTAGAAGGTTTTGACACACAAATGAGATCTGAGATATCAGTGACAGAGGGAAGTTGGAAAGTAGAAAAACAGTGTGATGGGGAGTGGGATTACAGAGGGAAAACTACAAGAGACATCAGAGGCCAGATCTTGGTGTATTTTGTGAATTTTATCAATGAAGAATAACATTAGAGAATCACAAAAGGAAGATGAGTCCAGTTCTCATCGAAACTGTTCTGGGGCCTCATGTATAAACGATGCATACGCACAAAAATGTTGTGTACTACCGTTTCCATGATCAAATCGTGATGTATAAAATCTAAACTTGGCATAAAGCCATGCACATTTTCACGCTAGCTAAATGCATGGTGTACGCATGTTCTCTGCTCGGTTTTGCAGACTGGCGGCACCCAGTGTCAAAGCAGTGCTTTTGTTCCTGTGTGGTTTCCCTTTCTTTTTTAGCTTCACATCTCTGACGCGGCTTTATCATAAACACTGAAATTAACCACATATTGTTTTTTAGTTTAAGGCATCTAATTGTAATTAACCTGTAAGAATATAATGGTCCACAGAAAGGCCAAACTATTCCAAATACCATAGCTGCTGTAGTGTTGTTTCTATCAATGCACCACTCAGACTATCTATCTCACTGTATCTGCATGTGTAACCTGATCAGTACGAGAATTATCAGGATAAAGCATCAAACACATGCTGCCTCAGCCATGCTGTCTATTGAACTGCTCTCAAACAGCAAACACTTCAGAGCCTTTCCTGTACAGACCTCATGGTTCATACACAGTTTCATCCCAAGAACTCTAAACGCACTAAATCAGTCCATCAAGTGCTCCTTGTAGAACTGTTTGTACTTATGAGTTCAATCACCTCACTGTAAACTTAAGATATTGCACAACCTGAGCCACTTTATAAAGCGCGTATTTACATATGATAATGATATTTTAAGATGAAACGCATCAAAATGTGTTTATTACATTATACAGATAAAACTTTAAGATCATTTAAATAATCTATATTGTTAATAATTAAACATGTGAGAAGATGGTGGCGCAGTGTTAGCAAGGAGCTGGCGCCAGTTGAGGGATTGTTCCTGCCTTGTGCTGTATTCTTGCTGGGGATGGCGCGAATCTGGATGGATAGATGGTTAGGATAATTAAACATGTACTACAAAGATATTTCAATGTTCCTTATCAGTAGAATTACCAGAGCCTACGAAAAAACTCGTAGATCCGGCCCACCTTAAATCCATTTGCACCTCTCTGTCAGCATCTTTTGCCCTGTAAATGTGCTGATAAAGACGAGCAACAAGCAGCCTGGTATCCCATCCTCCACCGCCACAGAATGTGCACAAAATTCTCCCAGCTCATGCCTTGATTGATTATCTGTGAGTGAAGTGCTGGAGTTTTAGAGTGGAAATAATAGATGATTATTTGGAACACATGCACTTCATGTGTGTTCCATTTCTACAATAATCTGTGTAAGCACATTGTTAAAACAGAAACGTTTTTCATATTTTAGTGGTAAATAACAAAATGTTGGCATAAACTATATAATGTGTGGGGCCTGAAGTCCAAACATCAAATAAACATATTCACAAAAGGTTCAAGGATGATACAACAGCTTCCATGGCGTAGTGGTAAGATTTTCTGACTTGTAATCAAGAGTCCCCGGTTTGATCCCAACTGCCTCCTATATTTGCTGTTTTCAGTAGTGAGCTGCTCTTATTGTTAATATTATACAGTAAACACATACATTTGGTTTGCGTCTGTAACAGATGGTGTACATTTATAGGACTTGTAAAAGTTACCGTTTTTTTTTTTTTTTTCACTTTTACTCTCTCAGTCACGACTTTAGTTTGATTTTTGAACTGTGTTTCATTTCCTGATCCTTTTCAATAAAAATTCTCACACTCTCATTCCGAATCAATACGTTACCATACTTCATAAAACATTATGGTGAAATGTTCTGTGTTTTTCTAAGAGTTTAACATTTCAAGATAGTGGCCCTTTGAACATGGCACTATTTGACACACCACATTCTGTATTTTGGAAGAGAATTATCTTTTCTATGTGGTCTTTCAATAATAACATTGGATTCTGAACATGCATGTGTTCCCCTACATATGTGCTGAAACAGAACAAATTTTACTCTAGAAGTTTTCAGCTGTGGACCTCTGAACGTGAGACCTGTGAACATTTTTGTAACTGACACAACGCTTTCTGCCATGTTGCAAGAGATTTTCTTTTGTGCAGGGTCTCACAATATTGACATTGGGTTATGAAAACACACGTTTTCCACTGCCTATACGCTGAATTACAGAAGTACATTTTACACTGGGACTTTTTTATTTGTGGACCTCTGAACATGGCACTTGTGAACTTTTGCTCAACTGACATACCAAGATATGCTGCATTGCAAGAGGCTTCTCTTTTCTTCTTTATCTCATCTTACAATAGTGACACTGCATTATAAAAACACTTGTGTTCCACTACATATACTTTATCATGAAGAACATTGCTGAATGTAAACCCCCAGCAAAGCGGCTGGAGCAGACAATACACCTGGCCGAGTGCTCATGAAATGTGTGACCCAGCTGATGGACATCTTTACAGACGTGTTCAATATTTCCCTGAGACAGGCAGCCATTTCCAAGTGCCTCAAAACCAACACTGTCAGACTTGTGCCAGAGAAGTCTTCTGTCCCTTGACTATCGTCCTATCATGATGTTGTGTCTCGAGAGACTAGACTTGGGTCACCTGAATGCCTGACTTCCCACATCACATGACCCCTCTACAGTTTGCCAATTGCCTTCACTGTTCCACACTGAAGATGTCGTATCAACTTCCTTTTATCTGGCCCAGTCCCACCTAGACAAAAAGAGACAATTGTGCTAGAATGCTGTTTATAGAATTCAGTTCAGCATTCAACACCATCATCCCTCATAAGCTCATACGGAAGCTGAATCTGCTACGCTACAGCTGGGTCCTGGACTTCCTCAGAGAGACCCCAGATAGTCTGTGTTGGAAGCACCATCTCGCCCCCAGGGCTGTGTACTCATCCTACTTCTATTCACTCTGCATACTCATGATTGTATGGCTCCAGCTTTAACACCATCATTAAATTTGAAGATGACACAAAGTTGATAGGTCTCTTCAGTAGTGGGGATGAATCAGCCTAAAGAATGGAGATATGGCAATTGGCGGACTGGTGCAAAAGCAACAATCTGTGACTTATTGTGTTCAAGACAAAAGAGACGATTGTTGACTTCAGGAAAGCTCATGCTGCCCACACCCCACTGCACATCTAGGGCACTGCGGTTAAGCTGGTCAAGAGCACCAAATTCCTTGGTGTGCACATGGCTGCTGACCATCCTTCATCACGTAACACCTCATCCAGAGCCAGGAAGGTGCAGCAGCATCTCCACTTCCTTCATAGGCTGAAGAAGGCAAGTCTACTGGCCCCCATTCTCGCCACATTCTGTATTTGCATTTGGACCATCATTTTGTTATTGGCCTCACACTTAACATTATTTTATATATTTCTATGGCAGTCATCTCTCCAGTGACAACTCTCTCCACAGATAAAGTGTACGACCTTTGCTAGAACATTAGAACAATCTGGATGAGAACAGGCCATTCAGCCCAAGAAAACTCACCAGCCATTCCACTTAATTTTGCTAAAAAAAATCAAGATTAGTTTTGAAAGTTCCTAAAGTCCTAATGTTTACCACTCTACTTGCTCACTTATTCCATGTGTCTATGGTTCTCTGTATGAAGAATAACTTCCTAATAATGCGACGGGGTGGGTCGGCTCATTGCTCCCTTTTGGGAGTCTATTGAACCCGTCACCGTCGATTGTTGTGACAGGGATGAGCTGTTCAAATGAGAACACCACACGAAACAAGGGGGAGGTGCAAAGTGCTCAGTGCTTTTATTAAAGCAGATCAAAACAAAACAAGTGATCCAAAAAGTGCAGTACGCAAAATGTTAATGAATAAATAATCCAATTAAAAACAAAGGTGAGGTGGAGGTTAAAACCAGAAAAAATAAATCCAATAAATTAGGTTAAAATTTAGGCAAGAAACTGTCCTTTTCTAAAATCTATGTGTAAGTAACCTGCTTATCCCACACAGGCCTTGCAGCAGAGGAGATGCATCTGATCTTTCACAGGTCCGGGTCCCTGCCGTCCCATGGCTACTGTAAGGTTTCCTCTCCAAACCTGGCTTGGGTCTTCAGCGGTCATGGCGCTCACCTTGGAGTGCTCCTCAATCCCTGCTGCCTTCCTAGTGTACCACGGCAAGCCATCCAAACTCCCAGTCACTTCCGCTGCTCATTGCCGTTCACCTACCCCTGAGTGTCGGCCACACACTCCTCTCCAGGGGCTCACTACCCCGCTACCTGCCTCTTCTCTCTCTAGCCCGCTTTCATTAGCTCGCTCTCAAATGCCAACACCAGCTACTTTCGCCTCCTGCCTTCGTGTCTGTGTCTCTCACTCTCACTCTCACTCTCCTTCATCATTTAACCTCAATTGTTTTCCCCCCTCTTCACATTTATGCTCCCCTATTTATAATGGGGACTTGGCACAGCTGTGGCAATTACCAGCTCTTGGCGTTAATTAGTGACACGGCCAATCCTGCACCTGTGCACTAAGTGCAGGACTGCCCGCTCCCTCATCTCGCATCCCACACAGGAACCGCTTTCGCCACACTACCACACCCTCTCCACACAAAGACGTGAGTGCGTCGATTGTTTATTTAAAATGGCATTATTTATTAAAAAGGCCAATCAGACATCATGTTATCACAAATGTTTGTGTGAAATTTACCCTTAACAAGTTTCCAACCGTGTCACCGTGTTCTTGATGAACTCATTTTAAAATACAAGTCTTGATTCACTGTACTAATTCCCTTCATAATTTTAAACACTCCAATCATGTCACCTCTTAATCTTCTTTTGCTTAAACTGTAAAGGCTCAGCTCTTTTAATCTTCTCTCATAATTCACCCCCTGTTGCCCTAAATCAGCTTTGTCACTCTTCTCTGGAATTTTTCTAGTGCTGCTAGGTCCTTTTTGTAGCCTGGAGACCCAAACTGCACACAGGACTCCAGAGAAGGTATCACCAGTCCACTATAAAGGTTGAGCATAACCACCTGTGACTTGTACTCCACACGTCAAGGCGCTATATAACCTGACATTCTGTTAGCCTTCTTAATGGCTTCTGAACACTGTCTGGAAGTCAAAAGCTTAGAGTCCACCATGAATCCTAAATCCTTCTCATAAGGTGTACTTTCAATTTTCAGACCTCCTATTTTATAATCTAACCAAACATTTTTACTTCATACATGTAATACTTTACATCGACTGACATTACATTTCATCGTCCACAGATCTGTCCAAGCCTGTATACTGTCTAATTCTCTCTGTTATGTTTCAATAGATCCACCTAGCTTGGTGTCATCTGCAAATAAAATAACCACCTTGTTATTTATATTCCTTTCCAAATAATTTATATATATTAAAAATAGCAGCAGCCATAGCACTGCCCCCTGCTGGTCACCACTCTTAACGTCTGCCAATTCTGATGAAGTTCTTCACACCATCACCCTCTGCTTCCTGTGTCTGAGCCAATTCTGCACCCATCTACAAACATCACCCTGAACTCCCACTTCTTTTAGTTTGATGCCCACCCTCTCATGTGGCACCTCATCAAATGCTTTCTGAAAGTCAAGATTAATAATATCATCTGCTCCACTTTGATTTTACCCTTCTATTGCCTCCTCATTAAATTCCTACATGTTAGTAAAACACGGCCTCCTTCTTCTGAGCCCATGCTGACTATTCAGCAAAACTCCTGTTCTTGCCAGGTGTTGCTCAATCTTATCCTTAATAATTCCTTACATTAATTTAAATGTGATGTGTTAAGCTTACTGGCCTGTAGTTGCTAGCTTCTGCCAGGTCACTCTTTTTTATACAACAGGATTATATTTGTCATTTTCCTGTCCTTCAGAATTTTGACAGTGTGCTGTTACTTCATAAAAATATGCTTCAATGGTTTATATCTGTTCTCACTAACTTTGCTAAGAATTATGTGGTAAATATTATCTGGGCCTGGTGATTTGTTTGATTTCATCTTATTTAATCTGAGCAGCACTTCTCCCTCTACAATTTCCAAATCCCCCAGTAACTCCTTAGTAGTCCCTGTTACTGCTGGGTGGTTATCCACTTCCACACATGTGAAGACCTCAGAAAAATGTGAGTTTACCGCATCCTCAGTTTCACTGTTTGTATTGTTAAATTCCCCTTTACTGTTCATGATGCCTTTTGGTTCCTCCTTGACTGTCCTTTTACTACTAAAATTCTGAAATAATCTCTTTGGGTTGTCTTTCACCTTATCTGATATATTTCACTGTTTCTGCTTCTTAACCTACCTAATATCCTTCTTAATGGTTGACCCGATGTTCTCGTATGCCCTATGATTCACACTGGTTTTATTAGTCATATACTCCTTATACAGCCATTTTTTCCTTTGCAACTTCTAACTAATTCCAAGTTTAGGTATGTGCCTGTCCTGTATTTTATTTAAGACATTTTTAAACCTGTTCCACTGCTCCTCGACTGTCTCCACACTTAAATGCTTATCCCAGTCCATCCTCCTTAGACTTGCCTCATCTGCTCAAAATTTGCCCTACCAAAGCTAAAGTTAACACTTTTAGTCTTTGCATCCACACTCTTACAACACACCGAGAACTCTATCAAATACCTCTACACCCTCAATTCTATCCTGATTATTACAAATGTTTAAATCTGTGCAGGCTGGTACTTTAACATACAATGTTATATCTTGTTATGCTCCGCAAGTAGGCCGAAGCACTGAAGAGACATTCCTCATCTGGGATCAGCTAGAAAATGCTGTAGCGGTCCGGTGCCACTAAGATTAACAGCGTCGATGAGACTGTGATTTATGTATTTTTTTGGTGGAGAGTACAGGTTCACACCCAGCCTTGGCCCGACCCACACACACTCACAAGCAGAGACACAAAACCAATGAATGAATTAATAATATATTAAATTAAACCCAATACCCAACAACAACAATCAGACAGACCTCCCCTTTCCCCTACAGTGATACAGTTGTAAAATAAAAATGAACCACAATAATAAACACTCATGACAATATCCTAATTCAGTCCAATACAGCAAAATCAGGTGAAATGATATGGTGTGAAAATGAGAATCCCGAGAACAGCTTCCATACAAAATAAGTGAAACAGTCCTACAGGTAGTCCTGGGCGGCGAGGGTTGACATTTGCAGGAGCACTCCATTTGAAGACGCATGACGATTAATCTACCACTATGCACACAACAGGCAGGCACAAGACAGTTCATTCATCCTAACGTGAAACAATGCTGGGCACAACTGACTTTTCAGATGACACGTTGGACAGGATACACAAAAAACACAGATCTCCTATTGCTCCGTAAGGCCCCCTTTTCAACTTTCCCGCTGGCCTCTGTCGTTCCCAGGAGCCCCTACTTCCGTTTCAGTCATCCTATTTGGGTAATCCCCCTTGGGCTGCTGGGAAATGGAGTTCTTCACATAGTAGCACTGCTACAATGCAGTTATGAAAATTAGAGATGATCAAGACCTCTTTATTGTAGGGGATTTTGAAAGGGCAACTAGGGCAAAATTCAGGAAACTTTACTAAGGCTCGTGGAAATTTTTTCTTTAGTAACAGAAATGCAAAATGTTATACTACCCTAGAATTTACAGAAGCCATGAATATGTCAGTGATGATCACATTTTTCAACAAGCGTGAAGAGCATTCAGTAACTTAAGTCAGGAGACATGAAATACTCTATTGATATGATCCTTGTTATGTCGAGACACAAGAAAGAGGTTTACAATGCCAAGTCAATCATGGGAGAAGAATGTGCAGGCCAACATCATTTAACAACTGCCAACTTGAAATGGAAAATCAAAGGTTAACCAAAAAGAGTAAAAACTTTCTGTCCAAAAATTAAGTCACACGACTGTGAGAGGCTGAAACTGAAAAAAGTACAAAACTGGGTTACGTAATCAACAAAAGAGGCAAAGAGCCAAAGTCTTAGATGGGATTCCTTTAAAAATATGCTTGTGAACGTAGCTAAGGATATCTGTAACGTAACAAACGATAAGCCAGTGCACACTGAGCAATGGAGTTGCTGTGATGAAACAAAAAAAAAAGAGCCAAGTTCAAAGAATGACAAAAAGCTAAAGATGCTAAAAGAGCCTTGAAGCATGTGGAATATGTTAAGGCAAGAAGGGAAGCTAAAAAATGTGTTGCTCGAGCATGTACAACACCTAGATCAAAGAGATGAGTGATGCAGTATTATCAAAACAGCAAAGCAGAAGAAAAGAGAGCATCAAGATATTTCCTATATCAGTTTCTTGAAAGATGATAGAGGAAGCATCCTTACTTGTGAAACGAAATTGCGGAATCAAGAAAATGATTGGGACATTGTTGAAGCTCTGAAATGGATGAAGAACGGAAAAGCTGCTGACCCAACTTGTCTTGATGAAGATATGTTAAGGCAATATGTGTGTGGCAACTTTGAAATCGATGAGTTGACAGAAGTCTGCAATAATATATATATGGGTAAAATATCTCAAAGTTGGTGTCTTAGTGAAATAGTCCCTATTTTTGATGGCAAAAGAGAGGAATTAAACATTGGGAACAAAGAATGAAATTTGAT
>NW_024381739.1:0-16832 GCF_016835505.1 Polypterus senegalus
CGGGAGGGGGTTTTGGGGCCAGGCATTGGGTGAAAAATCCCACGTGGGCGGGAAAGGGTTTTCCTTTTCTCTGCTTTGGAAAAAACGGCTCAACTAAGCTATTTTCGAGAGGGCGCTCTATTTTTAAAGACTCTGTTCCATGGCGGGTCTTTTCCCTGGTCACCCCACTTCTGACACCAATTGGCGACCCCGTGGAGGTTTTTTAAAAGTTTTCGGGAACTCTCCCGTCCACCTCTCAAGCTGCGGGGCGGCGCCAGCGTCATCCCCAACGCCGCTCTTTAAGGAAAACCCCGTGCCCCAACAGCCCCATTTCTCTTGGTTTGAGATAACTCTTACAAAAAAACACTCTGTCTTTGTTCTTTTATTCAAAAGGTCAAAAAAAAAGCTAAACTTTGTTGGCGGCCCCAGGTCAACCGAAGCATTTCAATAAATTGGTCAAAAAATAAAAAACCCCCGGACGGATAACCCCAAACCCCAACCAAATTTAAAAAACACACCATTTTTACAACCAAAGCAAAAATAAATTGACATACAAAAAGCTTTTTTTCCCAAAATTTCCCCCCAAAAACTATTTCAAAATTACCCGGGGCGCCCTCCCCAGCGCTTGCTCGGGTTGTTTTTTTTATATGTTATTTAGGTTTGGGGGGGCAAAACTGGTGTTGGGTTTTGGACCTCCTTTCAAACAATCACCCCCTTTGACTTGCTCTGAAAAAGTTTAACCTTTTAGCCCAGAATATAATTCCTATTCTTATTTCTTTTTCTCTTTTAAAAAAAAATGTGAATTTTAAAACCAAAAATTATAATTACTAAAACCAACAAAAAGGGTTTTCTGTCTTTTTCCTTTTTGATAATGTTATTATGATTTTATTGCTTTTTTAAGGCAGCCCCCAAAATTTCAGTCCTTGACATTTGTCATTTTTTACTAAAAATGAAAAAAATTTCTGTTTTAAACATGTTTACATACAGTATGCTTAACACACAACACATAAAATTATGGTTCCAAATAACAATTTATTTTTCCCCCCAAAACCCCAACCTTCCCCCAAGATAAAAAAATTTAGCTGGGCCCTTTCTCATTGCTGTGGGAGATGGGACAACGGCTGCTTCTTTGTGTCAACACATTTAAAAAACAAAAAGCTGATGGAGAGGCGGGAGATTTAAATGGGGGGTTTTGGGGGGTTTTTTTGGCTTTGGTAGGGTAATGAAGATGTTCTTCCCAGATATTTGAGCTGGAGCTTATTCCATTTTCAATAGAAACAAAATGGAAACCAACCTTGAAAGGAATGCCAGTCAATCATTGATGTGCTCCCGCCCCTGTCTGTTAAGACAATTGAGCTTATCAATTAGTTGTCACCTCTTTTTTTGTGATGTGTGTTAAGACACATAAAAATTGCTGATTGATTTGTTTCTGGTCTTTAAAAAATTAAATAGTGTTGTATTAATAAAATAATGCCAAAATTCATGCCTGAGACTAGGCCAGAATTTTTTTGTAGTAGATAGGAAACAACCGGATGGGGTGCCAGTCTATCACCAATGTTGGGGTAACATGTTAAAAATAATGTGCTTACTTAGTCAAATTACTTTTTAAAGTAATGAGTAACAGTAGTCTTATTGATAAGGGGGTGAGACAGGTATAGGGAGACAGATGGTGAACTTTTAATATTTGCAAGGGAGTGGTCTGCATCAACATCACAAAATGAAGGAACTGCCTGTTGATTTTTGCTGCACCAAAAACCTCTATGTCCAGTCCGTTTCAAGGAGTGGTTGTAGAGGTAGTGCACTCTACAAGTACTCAGGGGTCCACATCAAGACAAGCTGAACTGGTCTCAGAACACAAGGAGCTATATAGAAGGGAACAGAGCAGGCTCTGCACTCCTTTAATGTGGTGACATCCTCATCATGTTCAACAACTCTCTGATGGCCAGTGTGATTTGCTATCTGCGGTGTACTGGACTGGTAACACGAATCCCAAAATGCTGACAAGAAAGGACAGGCTCAGCTATGGGGCACACTGTGGACCCCTGGAGGTGCATCAAAGGAGCAAAAAACAAACGAGGTGCCGTTATGAACAATGTTTGCGATGTCTCTTTGACACACTAACACACTTTATAACAACAACAATACCTTAAATAATGCTTCACTGGGACTGGGACTGGTAAGTCAAAAATTTTTTCTCTTTTAAATTTTCTTCCCTTTTTAGTCACAGAACATAGTGTGTGTATATTGTAAGGGTGCTATACCAGCACATGACCTGACACAGACAGACACAAGAGGCACCTTATAAAATAAATAAATGGGGCAACACCTTCCCCATTCCACAGGCACAACACAGTCCCAATAAGCATCAAACACAATAACCACAATACTTTTTCATCTTCTTTTCTCCTTCTCCTTAAAGTGTTGGCCTGTTTTTTTATAGCCTCCCGGGAAAGTGCTCCAGGTGTTTGATGACCCATTTCCGGCTGCATTTTGGGTGTCCCCAAATGGGCTCAGGAACCACTGCAGTGCGCCTGGTGACCCCCCTGGATCCCAACACGGTGTGGGGAACTCTTTCTCCCATGGGGCCCTGCAGGAATCTGAGGCACCACCACTGCGGGGGCTACCACCTGGCATCCTGGGGGGACTGTTCAGTCAATGCCTGTTCCCCGGACCATAAACAGAGGGGTGTCCCAGCTGGGAAAGGGCCCTGGCCATATGCCACAATATGTATTTATCCATCCATCCATCTGTCCATCCTCTTTTGCAACTGAGATCAGGTCACAGGGGCAGCAGCGAGCACAGATGCCCAGACTTCCCTCTCCTGGCCACTTCTACCCCTTCCGGGTGAATCCCAAGGTGTTCCCAAAAGCCAGAAACATAGTCCCTCCAGTGTGTCCTGGGTCTTCCCGGGTGGGTTCTCTTCGGTTGGCGTGCCTGGAACCCTCATCAGGGGCGTCCAGGAGGCTTCGATCAGATGCCAGAACCTCCTCATCTGTTCCTCTCTACTTGCGGAGATGGGGGCTCTACTCCCGAGCTCCTCCCGGATGGCGAGCTTCTCACCCTATATTTAAAAAGGAACACCCTATGGGGGAAAATCATTTGGCCGCTTGTATTGAGTCTCATTCTTTGGTCACATAGCATAGCTCATGACCATAGGTTAGAGCTAGGAACACAGTTGACTAGTAAATTGAGAGTTTTGCCTTTTGTCTCAGCTCCTTTTTACCACGACAGACCAATGCAGAGCCTGCATCCCTGGGACACCTGCGATCTCAAGCTCCATTCTTCCTCATTCATGAACAAGACCCTGAGATACTTGAACTCCTCCACTTGGGGGGATCTCGCTCTCAACCCTTGAGGACACTTCCCCTTTTTCTGAGGACCATGGTCTCGGTTTGAAGGTGGTGATTCCCATCCAGCCGCTTCACACTCACCCTGCAAACCGATCCATTGGGAGCTGAAGATCTGCAAACTGGACAATATCATCTGCAAAAGCAGTGATGCAACCCTTACCCCACCAAACTGGCCCCCCTAAATCCTGGCCTACGCCTAAATTCTGCCCATAAAAGTTATGAACAGAATCGGTGACAAGGAGCACCCCTGGAGAATCCAGCTCTCTGGAACAGGTTTGACTTCTGCTGGCAATGTGGACCAAGCTCTGCCGGTTGTCATGGACCAAGCAGCCTTTATCGAAGTGCGGTACCCCATACTCCTGGAGCACCCAAGGATTTCCCCAAAGGACCGTTTGAAATCTTTCCAAGTCCACAAAACACATGTAGACTGGTTGGGCAACTCCCATGCACCCTCCAGTACCCTGCCAAGGTGTGAGTTGGCCCACTGTTCCGCAACTAGGGGCCAGCACTTGTTCCTCCTGAATCCGGGGTTTGACTATCTGGCGGACCCTCCTCTTCAGGACCCTGAATAGACTTTTCCAGGTGGCTGAGGGTGTGATCCCTCTGTTCTTAAAACCCACCCTCCGGTCCCTTCTTGGGGGGGACCACCAGGTCTGCAATCGAGATGGCACTGTCAGCGATGTCCATGTGATGTTGCAGAGGCATGTAAACCAAGACAGTCCTACAACATACTGAGCCGAGGATGTCCGGGCATATCTCATGCACTCCTGGGCCCTTCTACCAAGGGGGTTTTGACCCCTCGGTGACCACAGTTCCAGAGATGGGAGGCCACCTTCAAGTCCCAAGCTCTGCTTCCTCGTTGGAAAAGGCATGTTGGTGGGATTGAGGAGGTCTGAGAAGTACTCCCCCAGGCCCACAATGTCGAGTCAAGGTCAGCCCCCATCCCCACCATCCCAACAGTATTGACCCCACTCTTCCTCCTCCTGGGTTGCCTTATGGTGGATGAAAATCTCCCTAAAAGAAGCCGGGAAGTCATTCTCCATGGCCTCCCCAACTCCTCACGCCGAGTTTTGCCTCAAAACCACCAAACCAAATTCCCTAGCCTGCCAGTAAATATTAGCTGCCCGAGGTCCCCGGGCCCAAAAGGGTATGCATTTATTTATCTATAATTTATTGTTTAGTTGTTTTTGGCCTTCTGAAAAAAGCCAAATTTTCCCCTGGGGACAAATAAAGTTCTATATGTCTGTCTAACATAATTCAGTATTTTATTGAACAAAAAAACCTTGATGCTTAAAAATCAGATTTGCATTATTGATTACTTTTTACAGATTTTGTTCATGTTTCGGGGCTCTATAATGCTGCATTTGCTTGAAGTGACCAGCTTGTCAGCAGCCCTGTAAGGCAGCATGGCTCAAAACACTCTTTTAACGATGGAAGTATTCACATTATTGTGGCAATATAGGACCCCTAAATGCTACATAATAAAATTTGCTAGGCAGGGGCCAACTTGAGTCTGAGGCCCCAGGTGGCAATGTGAAAATTAAAAACCATTTTTTTTTTGTACAGACATTTTCATTAATACTACATTTTTGCCCCTTTTTTCACTGTGTATTATATCAATGTGGTATTTTTATAATTGTAAAAACATGGTGGGGCAGTGGAGGTGGTGTTTAAAAGCGGGACAGGTGGCCTGATGCCCCAAACAGTGTCCCTCTAATAAAGAGGTTTAAAGACTCCAACCTGTGAGGGTCTTCTACTAGTCTGCAAAAAATGGAAAGATCTTCTAATGTATTATGTTCTTTATTTTTGTCAGACTATCCATTTAAAATATATGCAGCTTGCATGTATGTTAAATTTTCTGAATTTGTAAAACGTGCTGCTCTTAAGAGTCATCAAAGCCACAGTCATTACAATCGTCACATTTAAAAATGTAGTGGGCTTTTGTTGTCCCGCCTTGTCAAAAATGCCAATGGATTATTGCTGTTATAGGCAGCGGGTCCCTGCTCCACCTCTGATTGGAATTCTTTGCGACTTTGCAGTTATACCATTTTAACAGTACTGAAGTTGCTTTTTCGAAATTTGGGCGCCAGCTCATACTATTTTGACTCATTCTTCGAGTAAAGAACAAAAAGTTTTCCATCTTTTACCATGTGTGGGTGCATTGTTTTTTTTTGCCCCGGGTTTTGTTGTTGGGCCCGACTCTGGGCTTAGGATTTAATAAGAAATGCTGATCAGTCAAATATGCAGTTTTCATATAAAAGCAACAAAAAAATGAACTTACTCTTGTAACATGTTACACTTCATAATAAGTAACTATATAATATATTTTGTTACTCATTTGTGAATGGAATAATGTAAACTAAAGTAGCAGCCCTCAACTGTCCATCACATTGCCCGAAAAACACCGTTAAGTAAAGAAGTGAAAACAGATATCTCAAAAGTCTCATGAATCCAAATATATTTCACAAAAAAACTAATCTATAATTATTCACCATTTTATTAGACAACCTTTTAATCATCACTAGTGCAGCCAATTGGTTTCCAGAAGTCTCATTGTTAGTTCAATGGAGACCCGTTGTCATTAGTTCGGGTTTATTGTGTCATAGCTTCGTATGTGGAAGTTCTAACGGGGTGAGTCAGTATGGCGGCCAATCTCACACAATAGAAAAAGAGCACTTCAGGGGATTGACAAGCACAAGTCTGGGGATGAAGAAAAGAAAATTTCCAAGTTGAATATCCTTTTAGTCCAGTTGAATCAGTTATTAAGAAATGGAAAAGTGGCACAACTGTAAACTGCCACAAAACTGAAGGTTGTACAAGAAAACACCTGACACCTGACAGGCTTGAGCAATTTTGCAAAGAATGAAGAAAAATAGTAATGTCTGGATGAGCAAAAATTGATGAAAAAAGACCTGCCCATTGTCTCAAGGCTGTCATGGCTTCCAAAGGGGCATCTTCTAAGTTCTGACTTCAACAGAGGGGAATATATGACAATTGTTTTATATTTTATATTTATAATTAATTTACACCACACAGCAGAGATCTGCTTTCCTTCAGCATAAAAAAGCATTTTCCCCGTTGATCAGTGTCAAAAACCCAAATTAAGTACATGTGATTGAATGGTGTATAATAATAAAATTGAAAACTTTTGAAAGGGTGAATACTTTTTATAGGCACTGTATATGTCATTAAAACCCCAGTAAAACTTGTATCAGTAATTTGGATTCAGAGTCAGAGAATAAAGCCTTAGGAATGGATAACTGGAAAAAATGAAAAGGGCAAAGGGGACACTCAGGTCTGTTCTGAATGCATAGAATGATTGAGTTCTGCAGACAGACCTTCAATAACAAATCACTAAATACTGTCTTGTTATGCAGTGGGTATTTTACATAAGATCTAAATAAGTAACCATCATCTTTAACCATAGTGGGTTATTATCTGTTCTGAAAGGCTTCTTCTTGTTCACCTCCCAAAGTAACTTTCACATTCCCCTGGCGGTTCAGCAGTGCGCTGTAACACGTCAGATGAATGTTAAAAGGGCCCTCCTGGCTTACAACTTGGGCTTCCCGAGGACACCCCCAGCTGGTGGTTTACATTTTTCAAACCCAGAACATGGTCAGATTTACAGTAAAAGGGGTTTGAGAGATCATGAGCATGGAAGATCTTTAAGTAGCTTTGTAACACAAAGCAAACAAGAAAATTAATTAAAATATGTATTGCATTATTTACTTTGTCTACAGATCACATTTGCAGCAAAAATAAAATTACACATTGTCTGTATAAACAGTTAAAGAAGGCCAAAATTCACAACAATTTAATATACGTAATCATTAGGTATCATCCTGAGATACCTTTGATTTCTGCAAGTAGTTTAAAGGGTACATCCCTGAACATTGAATTTCCATCACATCCCCCAAGTGTCTGCTTGCATAGAGCATTTGTTGGAAATCTGCTTTAAAGGAAGGCTTATATAAATAATTTAGGAAAAGAAAACCCATCAATAAGCCACAAATTGAAATGCGAACAAAATTTCATGGCTCCCATAAAATGGGCATCCTATTTCCAACATGTTATAGGATTATTGGGGATAATTAAAAAAAACAACTATACACAATACAAAAAAAATCTATGCACTTTCAATTTTTTTGCTTTATGGGTCAATTAGTTTTTATATATATATTTTTAAAACCCAAAAAGTATTACGTTAAAAAACTTTTTTGTGTGAGTCACACAACCTTGCCATCCTTGTCACTTTCACGATCTCCTCTTTGTATCAAAATACTTTTGAACCTCTGTTTCACCGTTCCTTCTTCACTTTTCAGCAGTCAGTCACTTGCAATATAACTTTTTATTACCAGTCTGAGAGTCTGCAGCAGTCATAGAAGAGTTGTGAGGTATATATGATCACTAGGATAATTATTTGCTACACTCCATTTTTCACATAACTTCTGTTGACTCCCGCAAGAAAAAACATATACCCCTTCTAGGAAATATTACAATTCTCCTCACAACCAAACCTTCACTTCATCAGTAACTTCATTATTGGGGCCAAATCTTTTCCCACAGATAGTTCTAAATCTGATGTTGAGAAAAATATGGAATTCAGTAGGTATGGAAGAAGTGTCCAGCTGAATGTTGCTTTCAGACTTTCTGTGGTTGTTCATTGTCATGTGGATCTCTGCGCTTTTTGTAGGTCTTGCAGACATTTTCGTGAACGGGGGACATCTTCAGTTCTGTAGTAATGGTAACAATGAAGGAAAGAGCTCTGACATCATTCCGCCCAGAAATCATACATCTTCTCCCCTAGGATTCATTTAGAACCAACTACAAGGGAATGAGTCAATCACTCAAACTCGCATCTTCATCAGACACTACAAACCTCAACTGTTTGTTGAAATTCAACTTCTTTTCACTTGTTTTTGTTGAAGTTTGATCTTGAATTAAATAGGTGTGCATTAACTCTTTATGCTTGTTTATTACCTTTCTTTCATGTCATACTATATTTCCCCACTTTTAGAATTTGATTCGCTTCTTCTTCTTCTTCTTCCAGCTGCTCCCATTAGGGTTCCCACAGCAAAATCATCTTGTTTCATATCTTCCTTCCTCGTCATCTTGTTCTGTTACACCCATCCCCCTTCATGTCCCTCTCTTAGCATCCATAAACCTTCTCTTAGGCCTTCCTTTTTTCCCCTCTTCCCACAGCTCTATCCTTAGCATCCTTTTTCCCAATATCCCCAGCATCTCTTCTCGCATATCAAACCAGCACAGTCTTGTCTCCCTTTACTTGTCTCCCTATGTCTCCAAACCGTCAACCTGAGCTGACCCCTCTAATGTGCATGTTCGGATCCTATCCATCCTTGTCACCCCAGTACAATGCTAGCATCTTTTACTCCCCTCCAGCTCTGTCTCCTGTTTTCTGATCAGTGCCACTGTCTCCATCCTATATAACATAGCTGGCCTCCCCTACGTCCTGTAGGCGTTCCCTTGCTGATATTTGTCTGCCCAAGAGTACTCCTGACACTCTTCTCCCCCCATTCCACCCTGCCTGCACTCTTTTTCACCTCTCTTCCACAATCCCCATTACTCTGTACTGTTGATCCCAAGTATTTAAACTCATCCACCTTTCCAACTCTCTCTGCATCCCCCTACCATTCCTTTTGACCTCCCTCTCATTTACACACATGTATTCTGTCTTGTTTCTACTGACCTTCATTCTTCTTCTCTCTAGTGCATATCTCCCACCTCTCGGGGGTCTCCTCAACCTGCTCCCTACTCTCACTACAGATCACAATGTCATCAGCAAACATCACAGTAAAGGGGGACTCCAGTCTATTCTCATCTGTCAACCTGTGCATCATCATTGCAAATAAGAAAGGGCCAGAGCCAACCCCATGATCCCACCTCACTTTGAATGCATCTGTCGGCTCCTACCACCCTCACCACTGTCACACTGCCTTCATACATTTCCTGTACAACTCTTACATATTTCTCTGCCACTCAGACTTCCTCTAATACCACTACTCCTCTCGTGGCACCGGCATATGCTTTCTCAGGCTTAAAAGGGATGAATGCAGTTCTTCCCTGGCCTTCTTTTATAATTTGATTACCCCTTCTGCATGCTGAAATGCTGCTGCGAGTATGTGAATTTCTCTTGGAAATAATAATTATCTATCTATCTATCTATCTATCTATCTATCTATCTATCTATCTATCTATCTATCTATCTACCCTATCTATCTATCTATCTATCTAAATCCCCAACCATGAATTTCTATGCTGAAGAGGTAACCTTAGAGTTCTTCTTCCTCCAAGGAAAAAGTTGTATGATGATATTTTGGCATTGGCCTAAAACAATAGATGCGTTTCCCCCTTTGGTGAATATAAAAAAGCAAAAAGCTTCATTTGGGAAAGCATATCTCCTTAATAACTGCTTTGATGGATTTCATTGCCTTGTGGATGTCATGCTACTTTACTAGGACACCCGGCATGACAAAAGAAATTTGTCACAACAAGATGAGAGCATTTAGTCCATCAGGCTCATTTGTTTGGCTAATAGCTGTGTTGCCCAAGGTATTTCATCCAGATACCTCTTAAAGGTTGTCAAGGTTTCTGTTTCAACTCTATATCTTGTAGTTTGTTTCACATTTCCAACTCTAGTAAAAGTGCTTCCTGGTTTGGGCCCTAAATGCATTTCCCCCTTAATTTCTACTCATGTCCTTGAGTAAGTAATTCACTTTTAAATTGAGCGAATTCTCTAGATCTACTTTATCTTTGCCTTTGAGAATTTGGAAGACCTGGATTCTTTTCTCATGGCAAAACAAGTTTAATTCTTGAGACTGTCAGATCGACATGTCCTCAAGTCCTGCTTCAAAAAATTTAATCAAATCTAATTTTATTAGTCTTGGCAGATTATACGGTACATACAGAACAATATGTGGAACTGTAATGACTGTGCCTAAGAAGAACATAAAAGAACAGTAACAATAATACCTGACTTTATAAATATCATAAATCAATAACAAAATTGTAAATATGTGATAAAAAATACAATACAAAAAGAATTAATAATCAAAATAACTTCACCCTGAAATTTAGACACTTTCCTTATTCTAGATGTATATGATGTTGAGCTCCTCTTAAAAAGCATTTACCTGCCCTAGTACAGAATAGAGGCCATTGTTGGGTTGGTTGGTATCTCTTATAAATTTCTTTTCCTGGTCCAATCCAGGGGATGCAGAGTTAAGATAAGAGTTAGTGGATTTGCTCATACAGAATGAAGTCAAAGTCAGAAGGCAGTAGCTGGATTTTTCAAAATGTTTGCCCAAGTAAGAGATAAGCAAACGATCTCCTGCAGGCGTGGTGAATACCACACAGACAGGTTCCTTTATTTGCAGGTGACCCATTGGCCTATACAGACTCTATCAGGGCATTTGATCGCTGACGTGGGTAGGGTGTTGGAGAACCCACGAGATAAACTGGATTACTTGGCACAATTTACTAAGGTTACCACATGAAATTGTTAAAGGCTGTACATACCTACCACAGAGGAAGGCTACAGAAAGCCAGGAAGCACTTTTTAAAGCTTTATGAAAACCAGCTACTGACAGCTGATGCATATTTAGAAAAGCAATGAAATGGCCTCAAATAAAATCAGGCGATGGTCTAAAATCTTGCAGTTCTTTGAGTTTGCTGCACCCTGCAAGAAAATTTCTGGTCATTGCAAAATGCACAAGGTTTTAAATGCTCAAGCAGCTGTTGTAAACCTCTTGACCAAGAGTCTTGAACTCCCTTTAAACAACATTGGTTGCTTAAGAAAAGTACTTCCTCTCGGCCCACTTTAGAGACCTTTCCCCTTTCTGGTCTTTTTCTTTTTCTCCTGGAGTGTTGGCTTTGATAGAGGAAGCGGTGTGCAGGGTCACGAGCCCTTAGCCTGCGGTCTAGAAAGTTAACCACATCAGCCTTCCTTTTCGCCGGTGTCACGCTATATCCCACCCACTTGCTTTGCACTGGTGGGAGAGCTTTGAGTATAGTGAGAATGTTTGCCTTGTTATCAAATTCTTGTCCATCTCTCAAGTCATTCATGACCTTCTAAAACTAAAAAAGACTGCATTTGTCTGATCCCCCGGGTACATTCAGCTGACCACACCACTCTCTGCAGGCATTGTGGTTCTGCTCTGTTTTTTCCCAAACCGGGCGTCTTTGTTGGAATACAGTTAATTGGATTTTGAAGTTCTTTAGTGATTGTGGGAACTAAAATGTTGATTCTGAGGTGGTCTAGGCGTTATGGTCCTTCTTTCCCAAAGGTGTTAGTGTGTTTGGACCGGGGGGCCTCAACTCCTTTCCCTGGACTCTGGGCTGGGTTTTTTTTCTAACCCTTTTTTTAATTGTGACCAGATTTTGTTGCTTTAACTCTTTTATTCCCCTGATGCATAACAAGACTCAGGCCCTTAATTTTTTTTTTCCTAAATTACACCCAAAACAATTTTAAAGGGGGCTAAAATGTCCAACACATAAACAAAAACCTCGTCCATCACACCTTGAAAATAAAAAAAGAAGGGCCTCATAATTTGATCTACCCCGGCCCAAAAAACTTTTGACAGCGCTTTTAAAAAAAGAATGAAACCTTTGGGGTTTTTAATTATCTAAAATTGGCTTCAAATTAAAAAAGACACAAAGTAAGTTGGTTGGAGTTTGAGGCCCCAATTTGTTAGTCATCTTTTGACTCACTTCACATAAAATTTTATGTTTATACTTTTTAAAAAAAAAAAAATCAATTCAGCGGTCAGAGTCTCAAAAAAGTCAAGAAAAGTAAAAAATTTTTTAAAGAAAAAATTGGTAAAATTAAAAAAAGGTTGGAATGAAAACTTGAAACCACATGCTCTCTGGGTTGAGACCCCTTTTAAAGTTGGTCCACTGTGATGGGGACGATGGTATCTAAACTGCCCCCGGTTTTAAAATTTTGAGACATGGTGAATTCGCTCGCCCCTGTGTCTTTTTCATTTTTGCATTCTGCTTAGCATGTGAAACATAAAATTTACATGGTCAAATAACCCTTTCCTTTCTCTATTCCACAGTGCTGTTCTATATTTTCGTTGAGTCTTCATTGGTTGTCAACCACAAACAAACAAACCCACCTCTGCTTTTTCCCCAAAGTTTTAGCTGTGCTCGAAAGATGTAACTGAGTTGCTGAGGATGTTGCACTAACTTTTCCCGCTGAGATTTTTTTACCAGGGCTGAGATGGAAAATTTATCATGCTTTTTTTCATAAAGTCTTGATTATTTTTAAAATTTCCCACCTGTCTAATTAAAAAAATCTTGTCTTAAAATATTCAGGATGCACTTTTTAAATTTATTCCACAAATGGCCCAAAATATCCCCAATTTTATTCTGTCTACATTGGACCCCGTGGGAAATTTAGTGAATGGTGGTTCTGTGGCAAAGGGTCTGTGCGGTTTTGGAAGGTTGCCAGTTCAAATCCCCCTACTACCACAAAGGTTCTATTCTGGGACACTTGAAAGGCCCTTAAGCCTTAAAAATTTCTCCCGGGGTGCTGTGCAATGGTGACCCTGTCTCTGCCTGCAATTTTCTCTTGGGGATTTAAAAAAGTCATCTCAATCAGTTCAAAATTCTGGTCTTTAATGCTCTGCATGGTCCGATTTGTTCACCCTCACTTCAGGGTGTGCTCTAGATCCCCTCAGATCTCCTTTGGTTCCTCGTCCCGACTAAAAACACATGGAATTCATTCGTCCCTTTCCTCAAAGGGTTTTGGCAGTTTTCCCGATGGATCAAGAATTTCTAAATTGTTTAACACTAAAATCCCTGAAACCACAAAAATTTAATATCGGGCCCCCTAAATTCATCCGCACCCCTCCATCCCCGCATCTTTGTTTTTCAAATTTTTGCACAAGCATCAAGCAGCCTGCTTCCCCTTCTGCCCACTGGCGCTGTGAAATTCTCCCCTCAAAAATCTTTTTTTTTGGGGGTTCATTGAAAAAAAGACCAAATGTCTGGAGATGATGAACCGGGAACTTCTGGGGGAACAGGATTCCCCGCATGTTGGTCAGTGGCCCCTCTCATCAAAATTTCTAATGATATTTTGTTTTTTTGTGAAATTTTTGGCCCCTTTCCAAGGGGGAAAAAATCCCCTTTTGGTTGCTTGAAAAAATGACAAGGGTTTTCGAAAAAAGAGGGAAAACCCCTGGGGAAAAAAATTGGGTAAAGGTTTTTTGAATTTGTTAAAATTAAAAAACTTTCTAATCAAAAGGGGAATTGTTAAGGGGGATTTTTTAGATTTTTATATTATATTTTTTTGCACCCACCCACCCGAAATGACCCTTTGGTTAAAGGGCTTTTATTTTGGGCAGAACCTAAGCGGTTCCAAAACAAAAAATGAAAAAAAGATAAATAAAAAATTTGGAATAATTTTGTTTTCATATTAAAAATTTTACAAAATTTTTTTTATTACTAGGGGTTTCTTTAAAACATTGTCAATTTTTTCTACATAAAGTTTTTAATTTAGTATCATCATCCCGGGTTAAAATCATGGAAAACGGACCCCCGAGAAATTAATATAATTCCTCTTTTTTTTGGATAATTAAAATTTTATAACCCTTAGGTTACTTACTTTTCAACCTGCTCGGGAAAGTATTATAAAAGTCGCATTAAAATGATTTTTTTCTCTTTTCGATCAAATTATCCAGATAATGAATAGCATTTGATATTCAAAATCTTTATAATTCCCATTTAATTTGAAATACATTTAAAATTGATGTATGCTATGTGTAAAAAACACTTAAAAAATTCACTCCCCAGGTTTTATTTTTCAAATTTTAAAATTGGGTAAAGAAACAACATTTAAAAAGTCATCAAATATTACAGTACTTGAAAAAAAAATTCCTTCTTCACTCTTTGTTAATATCTTTTAATAATAAATCTTTTGACCTTGGCTGTCCCCCCAAAAACCCTTATGACATTCTTCACTCTAAAAAAACCCATGAAAATCACAGATATATTAAAAATTTTTTTAATTTCAGTAGTGGGTTTCCCAACCACAAAGGGAGTGTATTGTATTGGGTAAAACGTTGGACCTCAAACCCCGAGGTTGTGGGGGTTCAAATCCCCCCTACTGGCATTGGGTGACCTAGCAAGTCCGTCTCCTGGCTCAATGGAAAACCAGAAGAAATAACCAATCAACATAAATGCTGTAAAATTGCCTTGGAAAAGGTGTCATCCAAATCCTAAGTGCTATCTAATGCTTAATATAAGCAATATTAATAAAAAAAATAACTGTGGGGGGACTGACTTTTTAAAAGCATGTTTTAACCCCCATACTTCTTGGTTTTTAATAAAAATGTGATGAGAAGTGCTGGGTTTTCTCCAGACCTGATGCAATCTTGGGTTTTAACAGACCAAAAAAATCTTGTTCTCCAATTTGAAAACTTTTATTGCCTTCTTGGGCTTCCATGTGTCTTTTCAGAGGGCTTTCCCCCGGAATAATGGGGGGTTGAGTGATGGTTGTCCTGGGGTTTCTCCCAATCCCCAAAAAGGTTTTGCAGGGCCAGCCAGAGTTGCCATCAGTTCTTGGTCACCATGGTCTTACCGACCCTTCCAATTTGTCTTGACCCTTACCATGGTCGACTGGGTGGAATCCAGGAAGGGTTGGTTATTCAGATATTTTTCCATTTAGGGTTATGAAACTGTGCTCTTGGAACCCTTTCCCTCTACAAACTTTTTAGTTTCTCGATCTTTTACAACACAGCCCTGTCTGAAAGTTCTGCAGGAAATTCCTTCAACCCTAAGGGTTTGGTTTTGTTTGTGCACTTCCAAACTGTGGGACCTTCTGGAACGGGGTGTGCATTCCTAATCCCACCAATCATCTGAATTGACCGGGGGGAAACTCAAACAAGGTGTAAAAAAATTGCAATGATAATCAATGAAAGGGAAAGGTCATTTTCAACTGTTATAGCAAAGGGGCTGAAACATTCACTGATATTTCGTTTTTTTATTTTTTTAAAAAATTTTTAAAAAAAAACCCCCAAACCTGTTTTTTTTTTGTTTTTTGGACTATTTTATTTTTGGGTAAATGAATTTAAATGATTTTGAAAAATAAAGGGGCTGTTTTTTTGAATCCCCCTAATTCAGCATGATATTATTATGAGGAATAAATATGGCTGCAGCAGGGAGAAAAGGGGAAGACCGGGTAAAATCTGTCTGTTCTCGGGTGAGATCTAAGACTAGGGAAAAAGGGGCCCCTTCGGTCATCCAAAATTGGGAAAAAAGTGTCCCATTAAAGAAAGAAGCTAATGTCTGCTTTAGAATATATTAGAGCCACTGTTGAATTCTACTAGTAGATGGGTAGGAGAGTGCTGTGGGTTCTTTGTCCCCATCTCATTTTCAGCTAAACTTTACCTCCTTACAAATTAAAACCAATTAAAATTGACGTTATCTAAAATTTTTTTAAGATGTGGAAAGAAAAAAAGGGTCGGGGGAAAACCCACGGCACAGGGCACATATAAAGAACCGTCCCCCCAGGTGTGGGATTTGCCCAGGATACTGGATCCTAAAGGAAGCAGTGCAATCAAGCCCCCGGGGAATTGTATTTTCGTTTACATTTTAAAAATAATTAAATTTGCCATATCTCTAAATCAGTTTCTAAACCCTTTTTTGGGGTGTTGCGACCCCTTTTTCCTATGAAAGTGTCCCTTTGGTACCAAAATTGGCTCGTGTCATCCCTTGTAATCCAGCCCGATCCTCCCAAGTGGTTGTGTCCCCCGCGTGAACGTGGGATGGTTGGGAAACAATCCCTCCCCAATGCAGAATTTCCATGACCCCTATCATTATAAATTAACAACTCCCCATGCAGGTGCTTTGGGACCCCCAGGTGATGCTTGATGTTTCGGATGGGGTTACTTTGGTTTGGTCCCATTTTCGGTCTGATGCCACAGCAGCCACTATTTAATCGGGGCCAAATTTCCCAATGACATGGTGGTTAAAACGTGGGGGATTTTTGGAAAAAAGGGGGGTTTAGGATGTAAAATTGTGGGTCTTGGGACAGTCGGGGTCAACAACCATCATCATTCCCGGTATCAAACCATGGCCGGTAGCACCATTTTTTCTTTACATGAATTCTTCTGCCAACCCAAATTTGGGAAAATAAAAACTTCAAAAAACATCTTTCTTCATTCATCCCCAAAGGGAGTAGCAGAAAAAATCCCGGGGTTTGATGTTAATCCTTTGGGAATAAAGTCTTGATTCAATTGACTGTAACAGTGCTGGCCAAGTTTCTTTTACCCCTCAAAATTTCATCTTGACATCAAATCTTTAAAAGGGGTTAACTTTTTCCCTAAAAATTCTTTCCTTTTTAATTATCTTTTGAAAAGGGAAACAATGTCAACTCATATTCTTCATGCCCCCTGTTCTCAGGGGCCCGTTTGCATTCAGTGTTGATTGGGCCTTCATACTCTTTAAAGGGTTTTTTTTTGAAATTTCCCTTTTGGCCTGCTT
>NW_024381740.1:0-19603 GCF_016835505.1 Polypterus senegalus
CCGGGGAAGAAAAGAAAAATTTTTAAAATTTTGTCTGTTTTACTGAAACTTTTAAAATATTTTTTTTTTAAATTCTTTTTTAGGGAGTTTCCCGGGTTAATAAATTTATCTTTATTTTAATTTTTTTAAAAAATTTTGATTTTTTTTAAAAATAAAATTTCTTTATCAGTTACTACTGCGTATAAATGGAGCTGAGAAAACATATTAATTTTACTGGGCTAACATCCAAAGGAAGAATTATTTTTTGTAATTGAAGCTCTTAAATTTTGAAATATACAAATATCTGAGAAGGTATTGTAGCTGTCTAGCCAAATCTAGATATACTCTGGAGGAAAAGGTTATTTTACGTATTCCACCCCCTTTCCCAATTTATCATCAGGGAGTATGTCGGTATAGGAGAGGTTATAGTTAACATAGTTGCAAACCACATTTAATGATTTATAGAAAATAAAATCTGACAGAACTTTCATTAGGTCTAGACAGAGGTTTGTGGAGCATGGTGAGCAAATGATTACTTACAGTGCTTCTTTAGCCTTGAAAAATCCTGTTTAAAGCTTAATTCAACTCTGAGGTTAAATATTAAAGGAACTGTTACTGATAATGAGAAGAACATGTCCAATTGTTATAACTATTACCACCTTTGTACCAATTTAATGATGATGATATGGTGATTTTCTCTTAGGGTGAAAAAATAATGTCTGACTGAGAGAAAAGTAATAAAAGTGATTGATAGCCTTGAAGATAACAAATAACCAGGGAAAGTTGGAACACTTATGAATTGTATAAGCATTTTCCTGAGTTGCTAGGCACCTATTTTATGAAATTTTTCTGAGACCAATGCACGATGTTACATTGCACTAGTAAGACACAAGGCATAATTTTTCCTAATATCTAAACCAAAAGCATTGGTTCATTGATAATTATACTGTGGGCCCTATCATTTCATTTTCCTTAATTGTAATAAAGTGTTTGCTGTGGTATTTGCTAAAAGAATTAAACGCACCCTAGACACACTTAGTAATTGACATATATTTAAATTACATTAGTTTTGATTAGAACATTGAAACAGTCAAGATGAGAACAGGTCATTCAGCCCAACAAACCTTGCCAGATCTATTCACTTAATTCTTCTAAAATAAAATCAAGTCTAGTTTTGAAAGGCCCTCAAATACTACGGTCTACCATTACTTGGCAGCTTATTCCATGTGTCTATGTGTAAGAAAACCTCCTATTGGTTTTGCAAAATTTACCCATAACAAATTTTTTAGCTGTGTCCCCATTTTCTTGACGAAATTGTTTTAAAGTAACAGTCTCAATCAAATGACTTATTCCTTTCATAATTGTAAATACTTCAAGCATGACTCCTTCTTTTTTTTTAACTGAAAAGGCTCAGCTTTTAAATCTTTCCTAAATTCATCCCTGTGCCCTGGTTTTGCCTATTCACTCTTCTCTGCACCTTTTCCAGTGCTGCTATGTGCTTTTGTAGCCTGAAGGCCAAAACTGTATAAAGTACTCAAAGGGGAGGTCTAACCAGTGTGTTATAAAGCTTTGGCATAACCTTCTTGGAGCTGTATAACCTAACATTCTGTTATCCTTCTTAATATTTCTGAACACTATCTGGCAGTTGATAGTGTCAAATCCACTATGACTTCTAAATCCTTCTCATAAATTGTACTTTTTTATTTTCAAACCTGCCGTTATGTATTCAAACCTAATTTTTTTTTACTGTTTATTGGATTTATTCAAAGCATGTAATAAATAAAAGCATTGTACATACAATCAAGTCAAACTTAACAAAATTAAATTCAATTTAACCCCCACCCATGATTAAAAGAAGAAGGCCAACAGCCAGAGTAAAACTTTGAGAGTAGTAAAAAACCAAAGAAGCCCTTCTCCCCAATATAAATACTTACTCTAAAATGTCATTGATTACATCCTGCCAGGTTTTAAAAATTTCAACATAACACCTACTGACCTACCTACTGACTTAAAAGAGGTGGGCTAGGATTGTTTCAGTTGAGCAAGATAAGTCTAAGTGCTAATAGTTAAGTTATGTCATATCATTTGTAATAATGTATTACCTTAATTTAAGACTATAAAATGATAATAAAAATTCTCTATTACCAAACAGTGAGCTTTTTGCCTTCAATCTCAATAACAAATTAAAGAGGAAGAAAGGATTCTCCCACCTAACAGCTCTAAATGGCAAGATAATATATTTATAGGAAACTCACTTAATCAGCAAGGATCAGTTTCACTTGCAAAGAGATAGGACTGGCCAAATATTCCACTCCACCTATACAAAGAAAACAAGAGGTGTGGAATCTTAATTCATGGAACAATTTCATTTTGCAGTATCAGAGTAGTATCTGATCCTGAAGGGTGATATGTGGTGGTGATGGGTAATTTATTGAATTGCAAAGTGATTTTGATAAATATCTACACACCCGATGTGGATGATAGAGACTTCATCCAAAATGTATTTGCATCTATTCCCAACTTGAACAGTCATAAAATGATAATGGCTTGAGATTTTAATTGTGTTTTAAATGCAGACCTGGATAGGGTCCTTCAACTACAGGAGTGATAACATCAAAACTGCAAAAATTATCACATAGTTTTAATTGATCATAACTTATCAGACTCATGGAATTTGGAAAACTAAACATATCCTTCTTCTCTTCAGTACATCATTGTTATTCAAGAATAGATTATTTCTTTATGATAACAATTTCTTGCCCATGGTCAAATCTTGCAAATACCATACTATTTTTATTTCTGACCATGCCCTTTGATCATGAGCTCAAATCACTGTACCCCACTACTCATCTAGCAGCTGGCATCTTAACCCTCTGTTGTGATGTAAGATTTTCATATAACTTGATAAATGTTTTGTATGTCTTTTATTGTAATTTAGGCGAAGCAATGTAATTTAGTGTTACTTTGGTGACAGGCATTCATGTTTGAACCACACACACACCTTTACGACTGTCTCTTTGTAATTTTACAACAGGATTTGGGGATGTGTCTTAAACCAGTTTGCAGTGTTTCTTTGTAAAGTCTTTCTCTCATCCCCCACATAAAGCCAGGTTAGCTTATTGGCTGTAGGGGTTGGACAGAAACCTATACAGTGGTGTGAAAAACTATTTGCCCCCTTCCTGATTTCTTATTCTTTTGCATGTTTGTCACACAAAATGTTTCTGATCATCAAACACATTTAACCATTAGTCAAATATAACACAAGTAAACACAAAATGCAGTTTTAAATGATGGTTTTATTATTTAGGGAAAAAAAAAATACATGGCCTGTGAAAAAAAGTAATTGCCCCTGAACCTAATAACTGGTTGGGCCACCCTTAGCAGCAATAACTGCAATCAAGCGTTTAGCGATAACTTGCAATGAGTCTTTTACAGCTCTGGAGAATTTTGGCCCACTCATCTTTGCAGAATTGTTGTAATTCAGCTTTATTTGAGGTTTTCTAGCATGAACCGCCTTTTAAGGTCATGCCATAGCATCTCAATTGGATTCAGGTCAGGACTTTGACTAGGCCACTCCAAAGTCTTCATTTTGTTTTTCTTCAGCCATTCAGAGGTGGATTTGCTGGTGTGTTTTTGGGTCATTGTCCTGTTGCAGCACCCAAGATCGGCTTCAGCTTGAGGATGAACAGATGGCGGACATTCTCCTTCAGGATTTTTGGTAGACAGTAGAATTCATGGTTCCATCTATCACAGCAAGCCTTCCAGGTCCTGAAGCAGCAAAACAGCCCCAGACCATCACACCTACCACCACCATATTTTACTGTTGGTATGATGTTCTTTTTCTGAAATGCTGTGTGTCCTTTTCGCCAGATGTAACGGGACATTTGCCTTCAAAAAGTTCAACTTTTGTCTCATCAGTCCACAAGGTATTTTCCCAAAAGTCTTGCAATCATTGAGATGTTTCTTAGCAAAATTGAGACGAGCCCTAATGTTCTTTTTGCTTAACAGTGGTTTTGCGTCTTGGAAATCTACCCATGCAGGCGTTTTTGCCAGTCTCTTTTCTTATGGTGGAGTCGTGAACACTGACCTTAATTGAGGCAAGTGAGGGGCCTGCAGTTCTTTAGGCGTTGTCCTGGGTCTTTGTGACCTCTCGGATGTCGTCGTCTCTCTCTTGGGGTAATTTTGGTCGGCGGCCACTCCTCTGGGAAGGTTCACCACTGTTCCATGTTTTTGCCATTTGTGGATAATGGCTCTCACTGTAGTTAGCGCTGGAGTCCCAAAGCTTTAGAAATAGCTTTATAACCTTTACCAGACTGAGTAAGATCTCAATTACTTCTGTTCTCATTTGTTCCTGAATTTCTTTGGATCTTGGCATGATGTCTAACTTTTGAGGTGCTTTTGGTCTACTTCTCTGTGTCAGGCAGCTCCTATTTAAGTGATTTCTTGATTGAAACAGGTGTGGCAGTAATCAGGCCTGGGGGTGGCTACAGAAATTGAACTCAGGTGTGATACACCACAGTTAGGGTTTTTTTAACAAGGGGCAATTACTTTTCACACAGGGCCATGTAGGTTTGGATTTTTCTCTAAATAATAAAACCATCATTTTAAAACTGCATTTTGTGTTTACTTGTGTTATATTTGACTAATGGTTAAATGTGTTTGATGATCAGAAACATTTTGTGTGACAAACATGCAAAAGAATAAGAAATCAGGAAGAGGGCAAATAGTTTTCACACCACTTAATTGGCTCAACATTCTCTCTTCACTGCAAAAATACTACAGAATCGGGCAGGCGGCGGTCAGTAGCTGTGCCCGGCCCTTTAGATACTGACTGCGTTTCTGCCTTAAGTGAAAGTAAACACTTTTAATTTTTCCCCTTCCATTAGCTATAGCCCGACAACTGTAAACGGGACCCCATTTCTGACGCAAACATTTTAAAAGGTTGCCCCTTTTTTCCCGTGTGGGTGTAAGTCGTCAGGTGGATTATGAAGCCACACACAGTGTGGAGGCCCGACAGTCCATCCAGACAGTTAACACTAAATTACCAGAGCCTACGAAAAAACTCGTAAATCGTCCACTTAAATTGCTTCTTAAAATCGTTCAGCTCTCCCGGCGTCTTTTGTCATCAAATGTGCTGATAAAATCAGGCTGCAAGCGGCCGGCTATTCCCAAATCCCACGACTTAGAATATTGCAAACTTCTCTCAGCTCAGGCCTTGTTTTGATTTTCTGGGAGTGTTAGAGTGGAAATAATAGATCATTGTTTGGAACACGTATTTCATTATGTTCCGTTTACGTAATCTTGTAAACACTTTATTAAAACAGAAGCGTTTTTATATTCTACTAGTAGATGACAAAAATGTAGGCATAAACTATATAATGTATGAAGCCTGAAGTCCACATGAAAAAGAAATATTTTCAAGGAAACAATCTAACACATTACTTTTATTAAAAATATAACTGCAGAAACAAAAGCCACCTTAACATGCAACATTGACACTTGCTTATTATGACTACCTCCTAGCACAATAGAATCAACTTCTGCCTGGGAATCAAAAGGTCGTGAGTTTGATCCTGCACCACTCTGTTTTGAGAAGTAAACTGCTCTTACTCTTACTATTTTAGAATAAAAACATACATTTGATTTCAGTCTGTAACAGCCGGTGTAATTTATGATACTTTAAGGTTAGCTTTAGGTTGTTTTAATTCACTTTCATTCTCTCAGTGCGTTCAGGATCCTTCCCAAATACCCCCCCTTCCCATCTGATACTGCTGTTTTCACATAGGCGATGTAACAGAGGTAAACTCAGCTCCCTTCTACATCGGAGCAAGAATACACATACCATTGCTTGCACACTAAAGTGTCAGCAGGCACTTTTAGTGGCATTACACACATTTTTGAGCATGCCCTCTGCACACTACTTGTGACTTTAGGCTTTAGGAAGTAAGTAAATAAATAAAAGTGAAATCGTGTCATAAAATGATTTCTTCAAAGCGTCGAATGTTATTTATTTGGCACAGACATGCTCAAAAATACATGTGTAATACACAAAAGTGCATTGCAGACATGTCTGTGCCAAATAAATAACATTAGGCGAACATTTGTTTCTGCAGTTATATTTTTGAATAAAAGTGCAATTGTGTTAGATTGTACCTTCTGTGAAAATATTTCTTTGATATTTGGACTTCAGGCTTCATACGTTATGTAGTTTATGCTACATTTGTCATCTACTAGTAGAATATAAAAGCGTTTCTGTTTTAATAATGTGTTTACACAGATTACTGTAAAGCGGAACAGACATAAATCGTGTGTTCCAAACAACGATCTATTATTTCCACTCTAAAACTCACTTCACTCCCGAAAATCAATCAAGGCCTGAGCTGAGAGAAGTTTGTGCACGTTCCAAGTCAGGTGGGGGATGGAATAGCGCTACTTGCAGCCTGATTTTATCACACATTTTAGATGACAAAAGCGCTGGTGAGAGCTGTGAACAATTTTAAGCGTTTAAGGTGGATGATTCGAGTTTTTTAGTAACTCTAATTCTGAGTGTTAATGGCAGGCCATCTCTCCAGTCTACAGAGACACCTGCGGCGCTCATATCATCAGAAGACCTCTCTCTACACTATATTAAAGAAAAAGCAAGTTTCCTTTCTTTACATCTTTTTCCTTTAATCCCCAACCAAAGCCTTTCTCTCTAACACTGCAGAAACACAAAAATGATTTTTCTTTAATTGCTGGTAATGCCGGTAGGCACATGGCTCTCCAGTCTACCGAGACCCACCTGGCCTCATATCGTCAGCGAAGACCTCTCTACACTATATTAAAGAAAATGGCAAGTTTCCTTTCTTTACACCTTTTTCCTTTCCCACGCAAACCATTTCTCTCTAACACTGCGGAAAATGATTTCTTTAATTGCTGGTAATGCGGTAAGGCACATTACCACAGGCAGAAATGTGGGCGTTCACATAGAAAATGTAATTTCTATACCACAGCCATGTGTACGCCTTTCAAAATGGATCAACTACCAAGAGATGATCCATATACATTTTAGCTGCTGTTAGTACTTACTTACCTGTTCAGTGAGCGGGCCAATGGTGATCAGTTATATATATATATATATATATATATATATATATATATATATATATATATATATATATATATATATATATATATATATACTAAACAGAGATACGCGCTTCGAGCGGAGAAGTAGTGTGTTAAAGAAGGTACGAAAAAGAAAAGGAAAAATTTAAAAAATAACGTTACATGGTTGTTAATGTAATGGTTTTGTCATTGATATGAGTGTTGTTGTCATATCTATCTATCTATCTATATATATATATATATCTATGTATCTATATATATATATATATATATATATATATATATATTTATTCTCATATTTATCTATATATACATATCTCTATCTATCTATATATATATATATATACCAGCTTGGCAGCGATGATGTGTTAAAGAAGGAAAGAAAGAAAAGATTTTGAAAATAACGTAACATGATTGTCAATGTAATTGTTTTGTCACTGTTATGAGTGTCGCTGTGATATATATATATAGCAAAATACCCGTCTACATGCATGTCATGTGTTAAAGAAGTTATGAAAAGAAAAGAACATTTAAAAATAATGTAACATGATTGTCAAAGTAATTGTTTTGTGTATTTGGCGGCAGGTCACGGTTGTTTTAGTGCTGCATCAGAAAATGTACCACGCGTCTGACACGCCTCCTTTTTACTGTTTTCTCACAGCTTTGATTGCTGCTGTCATATATATATCACACACACACACACACACACACAACAATACATACATACATATATATATATATATATATACACTATATATCACATACATATCTTCATATATACATATTACATATCATATATATATATATATATATATATATATATATATATATACATACATACCTATCACATCATATATACTCACATCATACACACACACAAATTATATATATGGAATGCTCAAAGCAGCTCCAACTAATATTTATGCTATCATTTCATGATACATTTATTTATTAAGGCTTCATTTCATGATACATTTATTTATTTATGCTCACATTTCACAGTACTTTTATTTATTTACGCATTTATTTATTTATTTCATTTGTCCGAAATATTCCTCCATATATCTCAGGTGTTTTACAAAGATGCTTGAAATAACACTAAAAAATCACTAAGAACAAATGTATTATAAATATGAACTATAGCAACAAGCAACTTACTGTAAAAAAAAAATGATCAAATAGATTGGTTTAAGTGATAATAGCTCATTTCCTTAATTTAAGTCTGTGGATATAAGTTAAACTTATTTGTAAGATTAATAGCCATTGGAATAAATGAGTATTTGAACCAGTGGCTTTATGCTCTTCATTTTCTGACATCTGACCTGATTGCACAACTCAGAACAATTAAAGAATTTTAACAAGTGGACAGTAACAGCACTAAGGACAGGGACAGTCAGCGACACAGTGTTCTTTCTTTTTGAAAAGGATCATATATTTCTATTAAAACTGGTTGGATACGTTGGGTTTTATAAACCTGATGTCTTAAGACAAATGGCAGTTTTATTAATAATAACTGATGTCTAAAGATATTCTTAAACAAACACAATTTGCTCATAAGAGGAAGTTGCAACAATAGATCAAAGCGGAAAGACTTTATATGATTTCGTGAGTGGAAAATAAAAACACTACATGCTTTACATAACATATATATATAGTACAGTTCCTGCCAAATAATACAAAAGTACACGCATGTTTTTCGCCTAATTGGGGCTTATCAGGTGTGCACACCTAACCTTCCTCTTAGGTGATTTGAACATTGGACATCAGCGTTACGCCACAAAAGCTGCTTCGTTTTTTTGCAGGATTAATATTTTCATTTTGGTCAACTAATGTGGAACTAAATGAATAATATACTATAATGTCAAATTGTACGCATGCACAGTTCCGATCGGGCCATGCGCTAAAGTGATATTTTGTTTTAATTTTTTTTTTCATTAAGCGCATGCGGTGTGTCCTACGTGATTCCTGTTGCGCGATCTGCGTGCGTGCGTATGAAAGGCTACATCATCACATACTAAGCGGTGCTGCCTAATCTGTTTACGCTGCGTGAATGCTGAGGCGGTTTCCGCCAACTGTGGAGGTCATGTGTTTCGCTTACTGTGGAGCTCCACAGTGGCTGCAGAGACCCCTCTCCACTGCGTTGACAGTCAGTTCACGTGATTACGTGGGGCGTGATGATGTCACGCAAACTCCGCCCCCACGTCTTTCCAGCTCAACTTTTACAGTTAATGGAGAAAAATACATTCCAGTTATGACCATTAGGCGTAGAATTTCGAAATGAAACCTGCCCAACTTTTGTAAGTAAGCTGTAAGGAATGAGCCTGCCAAATTTCAGCCTTCTACCTACGGAAGTTGGAGAATTAGTGATGAGTCAGTGGTGAGTGGTGAGTGAGTGAGTGGTAGGGCTTTGCCTTTATTAGTATATATATATATATATATATATATATATATATATATATATATATATATATAAACTGCTCAAAAAAATTAAAGGAACACTTTGAAAACACATCAGATCTCAATGGGAAAAAGAAATCCTCCTGGATATCTATACTGATATAGACTGGTAATGTGTTAGGAACGAAAGGATGCCACATCGTTTGATGGAAATGAAAATGATCAACCTACAGAGCCCTGAATTCAAAGACGCCCCAAAAATCAGAGTGAAAAAATTATGTGCAGGCTAGTCCATTTTGCCAAAATTTAATTGCAGCAACTCAAAATTATCGCAGCACTTGTATGGCCCCTGTGTTCTTGTATCACCTGACAACATCGGTGCATGCTTCTAATGAGATGGCAGATGGTGTTGTGGGGATCTCCTCAGATCTAGACAGGGCATCACTGAGCTCCTGGACAGTCTGAGGTGCAACCTGGTGGCATTGGATGGACCAAAACATAATGTCCCAGCGGTGTTCTATTGGATTTAGGTCAGGAAAGTGTGGTGGCCAGTCAATGGTATCAATTCCTTCATCCTCCAGGAACTGCCTGCATACTCTCCACATGAGGCCGGGAAATTTTGGGTCCAAAGACCACTGTACCAGCATAGGGTTTGACAATGGGTCCAAGTTCATCCTGATACCAATGGCACCCAAAGGGTGTTGTCAAGCCTGGGCTCTTGTGACCCTCCATGGATATGCCTCCCCAGAAATAAATTAACCCCCAAAAATGCTCAAGCTGATGATGTACAGGCAGCATAATATTCTCCTGCTTTCTCAGACCTTTTCTTCTCACGTTAGGGTGAACCTGCTTCATCTGTAAAAGCACAGGGCCCAGTGGTGCTCTGCCAATTTTTAATTCTATGGGAATGCCAACGGAGCTCAGCTGCTGGGCAGTGAGCCCCAGGGCCGTGAGGACAGGGGGCCCCTTTGGGGTACCCTCATGAAGTCTTTCTGGTTGTTTGGTCAGAACTTCACACCAAAGTGGCCTGCTGGAGGCCCATTTTGAGGGCTCTGGGTGCTCATCCTGTTCCTCCTTGCCCAAAGAGAATGGTCTGCGATGGGTTATGGACCTTCTATGCCTCTCAGCTCTCCTGAAACTTTTTGTCTCCTGAATCTCCTCTGCCCTTGGGGACGGGCCCAGGGCCCCAGCAAACCTTCGTGACACGTTTTGATGTGCACCCTGGAGGTTGGACTCCGGCAACTTCTCTGAGGGTCCAGGCTTCCTCAGTTGCACGATCGGGTCCCAAAATGCAACGTAAGAACGTAGAAAAGAGGGAGGAGGCAGCGCTCCCCTTTCCCATTCCTTTTGGTCATCTTTGTTGCTCCTCAGTGCATCTGTTGTTAATGTCATTAACACCACAGCGCTGAACTGATTAACCCCTCTGCTCCAACTACCAGTTAATATCCGTAAGTTTATTGACTTTATGCTATACTCTGATTAAAAGTGTTCCTTTAATTCTTTTGGCAGTATATATATATAGAATGACATCCAAAGAGTGCGAGACTTGATCACGTGAACATGTCTGCAAAAGGGAATCTCCTCCCCTGCAAACTCGACTGGCGTGCGGAATACTATGCCAGCCTTTGAAGCTGACTTTGCCCTTAAGTCAAAGTGAGCACTTAAATTTTTCCTCCTCCACCGCTATAGCCCAGACAAGTGCAAACAGGTTCCCTTTTTACACAGCGAAAACTAATTTTAAAGGCGGCTGACTTCTTTCTATATGATTGTAAGTCGTCTGGATTTGAAGAACCTTTAGGAGTGGAGGACAACATTTGCTATCCCCAAATTAATGGCAGGGCGTCTCACAGTCTACACAAGACCCACATGACTATCCCCAAAAGGCCTCATATAAATCAGCAAAGATATCTCTCTACACTATATAAAAGAAAAGGCAACTTTCCTTTCTTTACACCTTTTTCCTTTTACCCCCAAACCAAAGCCTTTCTCTTTAACACGAGAGGCCAAAACTAATTTTCTTTTTGCTGGTAATGCGGTGGGCACATTACCAGAGGAGGGGCTTCACATAGAACATTAATTTCTATACCACGCCGATATGTAAGCGCCCTTAAGGGATCTACTCAGAGATCATCCATATACATTTTAGCTGCTGTTAGTACCAATTTTGTGTTACACCGTCTTTAAAATTAGTTGCGAAACCTCAGTAATCTCAATGTCTTTACTTTTTAAAACGTAATTTTTCTTTTTTAATAACATAGACTACATTTTTATTTTCCTTGCACTCAGTGACCAAGCTAACACACACATAGACACATACATCTATAATAATAAAGCCAAGCCTCACTGACTGACTGACCTGACCCCTGACTCAAATTCTCCAACTTTCATTGGGTAGAAAGCTAAATTTGGGCAGCTTATTTTTTACAGCTTACTTACAAAAGTTAAAGCAGGTTTTCATTTAAATTGTACTACGGTCATAACGATAAAGGTTGATAACACCCGCCATGTTGAACTTCTTTTAAGCCCCATCTTCCGAAAATTTGGTAGGTTTCCCCTCGCTACGAAACCGATGTACTTACTTATTTCGATGGTATGGCGCCATGTGGGCCCATATTGAATTTCAACGTCACCAATTTTCAAACTTCCCGTGTAGGTGAAGGCTGCCCATCTTCCGAAATTTGGTGGTGGTTTCCTTAACCAAACAATGTCGTACTTATTTGGGTGAGTTGGCCCACTGTCGACCAATTGATTTCCAAGCGTCACTAATTCCCCAACTTCCTGAGGTGAGGCTGAAATTTGGCAGGCTTATTCCTTACAAGCTTACTTACAAATTAAGCGGGTTTTCATTTAAAATTCTCTACTGGTCATTGATTGATACTTGGTTGACACGCCCGCCATTTGAACTTTCTTATTTATCATTTTCCCGAAATTTGGTGGTGGCTTCCTCGCAAACAAACCCGATGTACTTACTTATTGCGAGGGTATTGCCACTTCCAAGGGCCATATTGAATTTTCCAAAGCGTCACCAATTTTCAAACTTCCGTGTAGGTGAAGTTTTCCCCCATCTTCGAAATTTGTGGTGGCGTCGAAACCCAAACCAATGCGTCTTATTTGGGGTAAGCGCCACTTGGCCGCCATGAATTTAAAACGTCACTAATTCTCAACTTCCCGTGTAGGTAGGGGTGAAATTTGGCAGGCTTTTTCCCTTACAGCTTACTTAAAAGTTAAGCAGGTTTCTTTTCAAAATTCTCCTAATGGTCATCGTCAAAAACGTCTGCCATGTTGAACTTTCTTTTAGCCCATCTTCTAATTTTGGTGGCTTCCCTGCAAACAAAACCAATGTATACTATTGTGGTTTTATGCCATGGGCCATTGAACTTTTCAACAGTCTGTTATTATGGGCCCATCTTCAGAAATTTACGGGTTCAAACCCTAATTTTGAATCCTACTTTCGTACATATATCGTCCATAGCCTGCCGGTCACCCTTGAGGTGGTTGGGGCCCCATCCCACGCCTCCCGTGTTGGCTGCCTGCCTATTAAGGCGTCCCGCTCCGGGCTCTACATTCCCTTCCTTGCCATCAGGATTCCCGTCTCCTACTGATAACTTCAGCCTTTTTGTTTAAACCCGGCTCTCCACTGTTTTTGTTTTTTACATTATAGTTTTTTAGGTATTTTTCACTTACTTTACATTGCTCAGTCCCATTTCCTTTATCATTCACCCCATTACCATGTCTTCGAGATGATCACTATCGATCAAAGAACTATCACTTAGCAGGGGGTTTCCATGCCGGAGATACCTACTTTTCCATTCTCTTTGTTTTCATATTGCGGCCATATCAGGTTCACTGTTAATATCCGAAAACATTGTGTTTATGCATTGAATGACTGGGACAGGTTCAAGGTGTGGACTGATGGCAGTAGGAGATAATTATCTACACAGGAGCACTATAAGGTGAAATGCTTAAGCCCTTCAGCTATGGTTCTGCATGTGAGTTGATGGCTCGCTGAATTTTTCGGTTGTGCTTTCAAGTGTACCGAAATGGCCAAATATTTACACCTTTCGACAACCCCAATGCCTCTTAAACATCTTAGACTCAAGGTGATGATTTCAGTAGTGGACACTTTGATGTTTATGTTTAAACTCTCAAAAGCTGGATGTGATTTTTCGATGAAACGGTTTGATACAACTCTTGACAGATGCTGAATGTCACTTCAATACAACAAATCTTCAAATACTGTCATAATTAAAACAAACCATGAAACTCAAACTGATTATGACAATCCAAGCTGTGAGATTTGAGACAAGATTACTGTTCACATGCCAACTGTAAGTTGCATGCTCAAAGTAAACTCAAGGGACAGCTTGGTCATCTACAACCGGAGGCGAAAGACAACATGGTATACAAGAGATCCTTAACAAATAATTATGGCATATTTTCCTCAGTTTAAAGGTTAAATTTTCTTTTTAAAAAATTTTAATGCAACTTAGCTGCTGCTCGCGGAAGTTTTGCTAGTTTTATACTGCTCACAAAAAAATTTAAAAAAAACACTTTTTTTTTTGGGCCTGGCATGAAATCAATTAAACCTGTCTGATAATTTTCTGGTTGGTTAAGCAGCTGAGGGGCATTGTTAATCACTTTCAGCTGTATTGGTGTTCATGGACTTAACGACAGGTGCACTAAAATGGCAGCAATTAGAAAACCCTCAAATCAGGACTGGTTTTACATGTGGAGGTCATTTCAGTTCCTCCCTCTTGATCTTTTTGGCTGGTTTCCCTCCTGCTAGTTTTGGCGGTAATCATCTCTACTGGCAGTATGAGGCATTCCTTAACCCCACGAAGTTGCACAGGTTGTCCCAAATTCTCCAGGATAGCATATCCACATGCTGCAGCAACAAAGGGTTTTAAAGTCTCCCCGCACAATCTCCAGAACATGAGGAGATTTCAGGAGACTGGCTGTTATTCTCGGAGGCTGGACAGGGCCATAGGGTCCCCGACCCATCAGCAGGACGATACCTGCTCCTTTTGCAAAGGCGGAACAGGCTGAGCACTGCTTGTGCCCCTAGAATGGCCTCAGAGGCCACTGGTGTGAATGTCTCTACCCAAACAATCAGGAACAGACTTCATGAAGATGGCCTGAGGGCCCGGCGTCCTGTAGTGGGCCCTGTGCTCACTGCCCAACACCGTGGAGCTCGACTGGCATTTGCTCAAGAACACCAAATTGTGAATCCACCACTGGTGCCCTGTACTTTTACAGGCGAGGCAGGTTCACCATGAGCAGCTGTGATAGGCGTGAAAGAGTCTGGAGAAGACAAGGAGAATGAATATGCCCTTAAGGGCGTTCAACATTGACGGTTTGGTGGTGGGTCAGTGATGGTCTGGGGAGGCATATCCATGGAGGGGCCTTGACCATCTACCCTGAAATGGTGCTCTGACTGCCCAAAGGTATCGAGATGAAATCCTTGAACCCATTGTCAGACCCTACACTGGTGCAATGGGGCCTGGTTTCCTCCTAATGCGACAATCCGGCCTCATGTGGCAAGTATGCAGGCAGTACCTGGAGGATGAAGATTGAAACAATTGAATGGCCTTCCGATCCCTGACTTAAACCCAATGAACATCTGGGACATTATTTTGGTCCATTAGGCGCCCCAGTTTTCTCCTCAGACTGTACAACAGCTCAGGGATGCCCTCATACAGATCTGGAGGGAAAAGCCACAAGACACCATCGGGCGTCTCATTAGGGCATGCCCCGGGGTTGTCAAGCATCATACAAGCTCGTGGGGCACACAAGATACTGAAAAGCATTTTTGGGTGCAGAATAAATTTTTGAAAAAATGGACTGCCACATCTTCATTTCACTCTTATTTTAGGGTGTCTAACAATTGAGCCCTCTGTAGGCAGAAAACTTTTATTTCCATTAAAAGACTTGGGATCCTTTTGTTCCTAAGACATTGCCCTGTCGTTGTTGTATAGATATCCAACTTCATATTGAGAGCTGATGTATCTAATGTGTTTCTTTAAAGTGTTCCTTTAATTTTGTGGGCAGTGTATATATACACATATATATATACCGTGTGTATGTATTGTATGTGTATGTATATATATATATATATATATATATAACACACACCTATCTACATTATATATACACATACATACATACAGTACATACACACACATATATATAATTTGTGTGTGTGTATGTATATATGTGTATATGATGCAGATAGGTTAATATATGTATAGATATATATATATATATAATATATGTATATATATATATATGTGTATATGTAGACATGTATATATATATGAAGATATGTATGTATATATATATATGTATATATATGTGAGACTCAAACCGATTATAACAGCAGCAATCCAAGCTGGAGAAAACACTAAAAAGGCGTGTCAGGCGTTGTGGTACATTTTCTGATGCAGCTAGATGAAAACAACTTCGTGATGCTGCGCATATCACAAAACAATTACTGACAATCATGTTACGTTATTTTCAAAATGTTTCCTTTTCTTTTCTTTACTTCTTTAACACACTACTTCTCGGCTCAGCCTGGGTATTTCTTAGTAAAACAATAAATGTATTATTGTAGTATTTTCCTCTACTTACCCTGTACCTGTTTTCTCAAGAGTATATGTTCTCGTCAAGTTACAGTTTCGGGTTGGTCTACTGTTGCACTTGAAGATGAACACACCATAGATAAACACACATACACAGACCCTAACCACAACAGTGCCCTATGAATGACACACCTCGATTAATCGCAGCACTTTAAACCACACAAGTGATATAGGAATAACAGCCTGTCATTCACACTTCAAGAGACTTACTTATTTTCGAGGCACCGAACAACATATGATGTTTAGTGATATCTCAAACCTAAATATTACTTTTGGTCTACAAGAATACCATTTAAACATACAAAGACTCAGCACTCTTGACTATAGGCCATTTATCAGGCAAGAAAACTTCTTTATCGTATTCCTAACTATTAAGTAGCCCTCACTCTCAGCCTTATAAACCCCGCAGCACAGAAATAATGGCAAAAATCCGGCTGTCACTCAGGTGCTCAAAGAAATCTAACTTATTACTTCAATCACTCTTAAAAAAGCATAGAAAGTTAAAAACTGCATGGTATTTATTACAAGAATAATAATAATACCACTGGAACAAATTAGAATAGAAAATAGGTACTGATAGGAAGTCTGAATATATAGTCTTTAGAAAAAGCTTACGAAAAAGTTACAGATGACAAGGATGAATGTCCCAGGGAGGCGTTTGATTTAGCAATCGATGTTCATGATGCCTTTCTGATGACCAGTGTTGTCTGTGTCCATTCCTCTTCTTCTTCTTCTTTTCTTATATTCTTGCTTCTTAAACCAAGGCATATTTATTATAGAAATGTCATGCCTTAGTTTCACAAAACATTCACCTGATTGGCTGGCTGTCAAAATGATTGATGAATTAATTCAGGCTGTAAACCAAATTAGCACTAAGCTATGAACAAGTGTTATAAAAGTAGGTGTAAGGAAAACCTGCTTTAATTTGTCTTAGTTCATCTTTTGTCTTGTCTCGAACAAAATATAATGGAAACCAAAATGTACAGATCTTATACCCATAACACCTCTGTCATTAGCTGATGAGAACTGTACAGCATTTATATTCAAGCAATTTGATTTTTAGAGACAAATGCATCCTCAGAGGTTTCTGTAGAAATACTCTGGAAAACTCTGAAGGCATTTTTAAGAGGACAGATTATCTCATATCTCTCCACAAAAATAAATTGTAAACCAAGAAGGCCTTAGAGTTATTTGGTGTAATTACAGAACAGATCAAGAACATGCCAGGTCTCCAAATAAAGACTGTCTGAGCTGAACATCTTGACAAAAAAAGAAACAGAACTACTCATTTTAAACTGTGACATCATTACTATGAACAGGGAGAAGACTAATAAGATCTTAGCTCAGCAAATCCACAAGCAGGAGGTTGACCAGTAATCACCAACACAGGCAGAAATAAAATCAGTGACCATAAAATATAATGCAAATTTAGAGAGTACTATAAGTCCTTATATTCCATTCATTTTAGAATATAAGACAAAATCTAATGTGCTTTTTGATACATTATGGATACCACAGCTAGATACTCTCAAATGCAGAGCAATTGGAAAAACCTCTAACACTATCAGAATTACTAGACGCTATAAACTTACTTCCCTAGGGAGTCAGATTAGCAGCGAATGGGCCTGCTTCAAGCGTGGTCAGAATGATAAGAAATGACGATATAAACTGTGATTTTGAACTGTTCAGGGCTTAGCATGATTTGGTCAAATTGGGTTGAGTCCGTGTTGTTGTTTCTTGCAATTAAACTATAAACTCTGTTTGCCCTTCCTCTTGACTCCTGATAGCCTTCATTCCAGGTGAAGACCTTGGTGTGTTTTCTCTTCGACACTTTCAATTTCGTTTCCTGGTTTTGCTTTATTTTTTGTATTGCATCATTCTTTGCTTCGCAAATTAAATCCAGAGCAAAGTGCATTCTAGACATTTGTTTTACTCAATCCACAAATAGTTAGATAGTAAATACTTTTTGGTAGAAAAAACCACAGTGTTAGAGCAGCTTGCTCATCAAATTTTACAGAATACTGTACATTAAAGTTCATACAATAACAAATAAATACAAGTAAATATAGTATAACAATGCAGAAGTACAAAGTATAACCAGAAATATGTTAAAATTGTCAGTCTGATGACGTAGAATGTAGTTAGGACAGGCTCCAGTTGATTGTGCAGAAATTTGATGTGATAGCAGTTCAATATTTTAGTTACAGATGAACATCAAGTTATGACTTCCAACCACTTAATAAATGTAGTTCACCCCCTCTTTTCCCTTCTGTCCAGACTTTTCCACAACTATGGCAGATTTAGGCATGTCTGATATTCATTTTATTCTCCCTCCTGCCTGGTTCAAAATGGGATCCATCCACCTACAATGTTTCTATTTTTCCTGTGTCAAAACTCCATCCCCCCTCCTTCCTCTTTCAAAACAGAAGCCTGATTCTATCCTCCCTCCTCCCTCAGACCTCAGACACAAAATCAAGAAAAGCACATGCTGGGTGCTTCAGAGGAGGCGTGGTACTCATCAATCATTCTTAAAAGCAGGAATATATTTCAGATAGTCAATCACTATGTCCATAGTCTCATCTAATCCTGGGGTATTGGTGGCAGCTGCTCCAGCATCCACCCTCAGGTGGGTAAGCGGTAAACAATATTATGTATTCTAAAATGTTTCCAGTTGTCATTGTCTCACATTAACCTGATAATTATGTTAGAAAATTGATGAACTGAATGAATTGTATTCATTTAACATTCTTGTTCAAATGTAAGTTATTGCAGCATATTGTGATGGGTACAGGTTATAATTGTTTTATAATATTAATAATAATACATTTTATTTATTCATAGGCACCTTTCTAAAGACTCAAGGATACCGAATAATAGATAAAACACACATTATAAACAAAACTAAAAATGCAAAATTTAAAATCAGACAGAGCAATTTTACTATATAAGACACTACATTAAACATTAACACTTACAGTAAGTATTTGCTTAGGTATATTTTATATTTGTTATATATATTTTTTTATAAATATTTTATATTTATGTATATTTTATTTTATTATGTAAATTTAAAGTAAAAGCATATTCTCTAAGAGCAAAGAAGCTGGTGATAACCACTAGCCTCCAGTCCAGGTAGTGTTCTATACTAAGATATACTGTATCAATAAGGACAGTGCATAAATAATGCAAAGGAAAAATTAACAGAAATGCAGACTCTGATTTTTCTACAGAATCAGCACTCGAAGAAAACTCAAGTAAAATCTCAAATATATCAACAAAAAGTGTGCATGAACAATTAGCCTTAACAACATTAATTTCTTTGAACCTCCGTTGCATAGACATAATTTTAAATATCAGAATATTTTCTCATTAGTTTAAAATACTGTAAGTTTAACCAAAACAGAACATTCAATCAATATCAATGTGTGATACACTAACTTAAAAAGAACATTTACAGTACATACCAAATTTTGATTATTAAG
>NW_024381741.1:0-16792 GCF_016835505.1 Polypterus senegalus
CCACACTAAATTTTTTTTTAAAAAAAAAAAAAAAATTTTTGGAATAGAAGTAGCGTAGATACCCAGTTTAAAAATGGATCCTGGTGAAAAACAAAAAATAAACTTGAAAAAATGTTTTTTTTTATTTGTTTTTGTTTGCCCTTTTTGTTCAAAGAAATTCGTTTCAAACTTGGGGGTTGTTTTTTTTAATTTATACATTCATTCCCACATTTTTTCCCTGAGCATTGGGTCGTGGTAAGGTTGCATTTTCGAACGTTTAATCTATATTGCTTTATTTGTCAGTGATGACAATGCTAGTAGGTATCACAATGATCTGATCCCAATGGGGGTAGACTATGAAAGCATCCTATTGTTTCATTGTTTTTTTCATGACCGATGGTTGCATGAACTTCATTTTTGCTAGTCAATAGCAGAAGATGGACAGATTTTTTTTAAATGTGACAAAAAAAGCGTGATCAAAAGGTTTTGGAGGGAAAAAATTTAAATTTTGATTTTGATTCGGTTGGGTCCAGTTTTTGGTGACGGATGGTTTTTTTAAAGGATGGAAAAAAGTGGCGTTATCAGGACAAAAACGGACATGCTTCCCGGTACTGGGTGGCGAAGGGGCTACCTGGTAGTGTCGGAAAGATGGAGAAAATTGGGAAAACCCGCCCCCCCCAGGTCTGATGGTACTATTATTTTTGGCCCTCACTGCCTCCCAATCCCTGTTCAATTAGTTAAGTTAATGTAAAGCATTTCACATATAGGAAAAAAATCAATATACCTCCAAATTTCCATCCCAAAAAGCACTACTATTTTTTACAAAATTGGGTATTTGATATATTTTAAAAAAGTAGACGCTTTTTTAAAAAGAAAAGTTCCCCTTTTAAAGGGGTCAGAGATGAGGAAAACACGAATAAGGAGGAAAAGGGAAGGAAAAAAAATTTTTTAACAAAGGCATTGTTAATCCAGCTGTCATCTTTAGTCATGTCTAAAATTTAATGGTTTTTATTTCTGGACATCTTTTTTCAGGAATTTCATATCAGCCCTTGAAAAAGGGGGATTGGGGGAAAATCAGCATGGAGGAGAATGAAAAAAAGTCCTTTAAAAAATACAGAAAGGGAAAAATCAAGGGAAAAAATACTTTTCAGAAAAGCTAATTTTGGGAGAAGACAAAAAGGGTGGGCAGGATAAAAAACCCCCCAAGATCCCAAAAAGAAGAAAAAAAAAACATATCTGATGTTGGCAATTGTGTACTTTTATTAGGAAAAAATGACCCACTAGAGGACCATACCCTGCAAATGCGTAAACAGGCAGGAAATCATGGAAGGGAAATAGTAAGAAACTCGAAACACCTCAAGCTAATAGCGGCTGCACCCCCGCACAGGAGTGGGACATCATTTAAAAGGGGGGGGGTTGAAAGGAAAGCATGGAACCCTGTGACCCTATTATGTGGGGGACAACTAAGGCTCATGTGGTACAATATAGTTCTTAAAAAGACTGAAAAAGGTTTGGGGGGAATGGATCGGGGGGCTTAAGCTTTAGATACCAACCCCTACAAGATGATACAGGGGGGAACAAAACGAACGGGGGTTCCTGAACTTAAAGTCGGGGTGGTGAAAATGGGACAAGGGCGAGGGAGGACTACAGGGGTTTGGAGACAGAAAAGGATGAGAGGTGAAGAGTCTACGGTGGTTTTTGGTGGGCAAGGGGGAGGGGGCTGGAATAAACCTATAATTTTATGAGCTGGGATGGTAAAAAAATTCTGACCTCTTTCTTGTATTTTTTATCTCGGTTTTATCTTTTTTGGGTTCTTATTAATGAGGAATTAATTTCTTTTGTTTTCTTTTTTCTGATTGTTTTTTATATGTTTGTGAATCTAAAAAATAGTTAGTTTAACCCCGCGTCATTCTGTTTATTTGAAGTGTTGCCATTTTTTTTAACAGTTTAACGGGTTTTACTGGTTTTTTATCAAAAAAATAACCAGGGTGCCTGCTTCTCCTTTGTTACCCGCGTTTGGGATTTGTGTAAAAGAACAAATTATTTTTTTGTTTCTTTCTTAAGTACTAAATTTTTTTTCCCTTTTTTTTTAATTTTTAAACTAAAATTTTTGTTTACATTTTTAATTTAGTGGCTAAGACATCATTTTGGTCTGATTACAACTATAATTTCAATTAGCTCCTCCTTTTTTAACAGTAAAAATTGCTATTAGCTTACTTCCTTGTCTTGTTTCTTGATTCATGTAGATGACTGTTGCACCCCAAACACCTTCCCGATGAATCCTACATACCATATTCCTTTTTAAAACAGTGATATTTTGTCCCCTGGATCGGGACTTAAGTTTCATTTCTTTTCAGTGCTTCTTTAGGATTGATTCACAAGTTTTAAAATTTGGGAAAAAGGGTTCCTCTTACCAGTATTTAAATCAAAAAGCGATTCCAAAAAATTTTACATGTGACGGAAATAAGTCTGGATTGTTTTGTTTTATTTTTTTTTAGAGACCTCTATTTAAATACTAAATTCTGGTAATGTATAAATTAATACATGAACACACTGACAGATGGAAATGTTTTTGGACAATAACAAATTTGCTAAAATTAAATTTTTTTTAATTTTTTACTTTTAAAAATTGGGGTTCATTAAAATTATTTTCTTGTGACAAATGAAATTGGAAAAAACACCTTCTGGGCTCATGGGTATGTTATAATACCCTGGAAAAAGGGGGGACACTATAAGCTAACTGTAAATGTCTTCTCCTCCACTGCTCCGAAAATGGGGGGCCACTGACTTCACCCCTTTTTTTTAAAAACACTATAAAGCCTGGGCCTGGAAGAGGGTGGTTTGCTGCACGGCTGACCACAGAATAAAACTCCATCCCGTCAGAACAGCTGTCATTTCCTCTCAGGCCATTTTTTGTCTTTAGAACCTTAATAAAGAAATCCCCATTTGTTTTGTTTTCATTTGGAAAATTAAAAAGGGGGAAAAACTGGCGGTGTCCCAACTTTTTTTCTCTGGGGTGTTTTTTCCCCCCCCTCAATGGAGTATTAGTAAAAATTTCTCATCCCGTGTTAGATAATATTCAAAACTTTATTTAAAAACTGGGATTTATCTCAGAATATAACATCTAGTGAATCAGATCTGGAAAGTTGTTGCACTTCTGGTTTTAAAGAAAAAGACACGTCCACTCTAAGGATTTTGACAAAAGATCAACTAAATTCAATTGACTCTGAACATGTTCTACTGTGACGGCAAAGGGGAATTGTAATGGCTTGAGCATGGGAAGGTCTTTTTTTTTTTTTTTTTTTATTATCTTTGTCTTTGGCACAAAAATGATCATGGGAATCTAATTCAGGTCTTAAAAAGATAAAGCTGATTCAAATTTTTGTGTTAAAAATAATCACATATAAGGAATTAACAGAAAATTATGGGAAAAAAAAATTTAAAGACACGTCAAAAGTGTTCTCTTTTAGCGGTCTAGGAACCGTGAATATGCCAAATTTGAGAAAAATGGAACCCAGGCCTTTAAAAGGACTTAGGGAAAGATATTGGTGAAACAACTGTTAAAATAAACAAGTCTGACAGCCTGAAGGGGCCCAAACGTTTTTAAAGGCTTTGTTTTTAAATAAATGGGCAAAGTACAGTCAGGTTAATGGTTCGGGGTTTGCCTGGTAAAAAGTGTTTTGTGACATTGGGTTTTTGATAAAAGTGGTGCAGCTCAGCTGGGGTGGGTGTATGTGATCATGTGGCTTCAAGGTGTTTAATGTGGATACTGGAGCTGATGCGTGCTTGCATAGGTGTGTGATTGGTTCCTGTTTCCCATTGACTCCTTGTTGGCCCTAAAATGGACACTGTGCCCACGGGAATTTAAAAAGGAACCTAAGTGGGTGCAAAGGGGGATATTAAAAGGGGGCAAAAGGCCCAGAATCAAAGTGGGGCCAATTGGGCCCGGCGGTGGGGGACCTTGAAAGGGGAATGAGGGGGCCCCAGGGGTTGTCGAGGCACTACGGGGGGGTTGGGATCAATCTAGTGGCATCCTAAAGATCCTATAGATGCTGAGGAGTGCATAGGGGAAGACAGAGGTCTGGATGAGAACAGGAGATAGGAAACAACTGTAAAGGTCTCAATGGGTGAGCTGGGAAGACTTTGGGAAAAATGCACTAGACTGGCGGGAAAAGGGAAAACCCAAATATCTTCAAGGTTTTAATCTGGGTTTTTTAACTTATTTAGTTTTGTTTTTTCCATGGAACGTCTTTATTGGGTTTTTTCCCTTATTTTTTATTTGAAAAATTCTGCAGTTTGTTGTGAACTTGTTTTAAATTGTTATAAATAAAACCAAAAGAACGGTTTTTCACTGCCCTTCAGTTTTAGGTGTCTTCTTTTCCCAAAAGTCAATCCTGGGATCATGACTATCAATGCCCCGAGTTAAAGGATGTTTATGCCAGCTTTTGGAAAACCCCAGACATCACACTTTATTTTTTAAGAAATATTTTCTATCTGTTGTGTGTTTCATATGATGTGATAATTGTTTTTTTCTGTAATACTGATCAAGATAATTGGGAAGAAACCTGACAAAATAGGGCTTAGATTTTTTTCTTGTTGGGATTGCTACTCAAGGACTTCAAAAAAGCCCAAAAACCAAAAAAGGCATCACATTGGCTAGTTTTTTTTGCCTTATATCCAAAAACCCTTGATTAGTTTTTTTACCTACCTGCCAATACTTGGGGTTTGCTTGTTCTCCTTGTGCCTGTATTTTTCTCTTGGCTTTAAAATTTCCACATTCAAAAAGGGGACTAGTTTGATGCATGACAGGTTTTGATTAGAATTAAAGATTTAGGTCAACAATCTGTTGTCTAATTTCTCCCCCAAAAGACAGCAGGTTGAGTCTTAAAAATTATCTAAAAATAAATTGGGGGAGATGCTAACTTTTTTCATTCTCTGTTTTTTATGTTTGCATGGGGTTTCTCCCCGCCGATGGATTAGTCATCTATCCAAAGGGCTAATTTTTCCCCACTGGGAAAAAAAACCTTTTAAGCCAGTAAAGGGAAAAAGGATAAAACGATGTACCAAAAACATTAACATTATTAAAACAAAATAAAGCTCCCTGCACGAGGAGTGTAGACATTAAAGGGTTTTCCCTTTCCCGTGAATATCCCATAAAAATAAAAAAAAAAAAAACCCAAAATTAAAAAAGATCTCCTTGATATCTTTTGATTTCTCCTGAAAAACAAAAAGATCAGAAAAAAAAATAAAATTGAGGGTTTTTTTTTTTCCTTCTTCCCAAGATTTTTCTCCCGGGAAAAAAAAACACTAGTAGTTTACAAATGTCTTTCCCCTTGAAATTTCAGCAGTGATCTTAACCAAGGGACACAATGGGGTCAAAATTTTCCCAAAAAAGGGGTCTTGACATTTCTTTTTCAATTTGAAAATATTTAAAATTGTGTGCTCCAAAAATTTTGGGGAAATGTATGGATGGTTATTTGTGGTAATTAAATCTTTAATTCCCATTACAAAACTGTAGTCCTTGGGTTCCCGAATAATACTATTTTGCTTCCCCTAATTGTCTCAAAATTAAAATCATACTCAGCCCAAAAAAAATGCAGGTAGGGAGCCCCGGGGGTTAAAGGGTTTTTAACTTCCCGTCTTCCAGTTGTGGGTTCAAATCCACTTCGCTCCACTATGAACCCAAGAGAAAGTCTTTCCCATTCCCCAATTAGAAAAAAAAAGGAAAGAACTTGGCATCTTAAATATTGAATCCTCTTTGAAAAAGGGGCATCAGCCCAATAACAAAAAAAAATACCATCAACCCTTTTCCAAACCCGCTATATCCTAACTACGGGTCACGGGGTCTGCTGGGAACCCCACCCACATGGTCAAGGCAAAAACAACCCCGGGCAGGGCCAGCCCGCGGGAAGTTAAAATAGAAGTCCTGATTAAAAAGATTAAAGGAGATTTCCCCCACTATTTTTTGGATCACCATTGACCACTGGCGTTCACTGTTGAACTGCTTATGGATAATAATAATAATAATAATAATAATAATAATACATTTTTTATTTTGGTCCCTTTTTCCTCAAGGACATGAAAAATAGAAAAAACGTTTAAAAAAAAAAGAAAATAAAAAAAGTTAAGTAGACAGAAATTGAATCAAAAAAAAAAAGCAATTTTAAAACAAAGGTTTTAAGTTTAGATTTAAAAGTGAAAATACAAATTTCAAGCTAAAGGTGTAATGAGTTCCAAAGCTGAGACAGAGCAACTGAATACTCTTTTTCCCCATATAGTAAGGGGGGAAAGGGGGAAGGGGAGGGGAAAGTCAAAGTGCAGGGGGAATCAAAGGAGGAGGTCGCTATGGGGGGAAAGGGGTTGGTTTTTTGGAGGGAATTTTTGAAGTTTAACTGAAGAATGGTCAAAAGGGGTTTGGTGAATAGTGGGGGTTTTAAAAGGGGTCGGCAGCTGAATTCTGGCCATTAAACTTATAAAGAAATTTGTGAAAAGAAAAGGAATTAAATTTGGGGGCAAGGCAGGCTATAAACAAGGATAAAAGTGGTGTGGGGGGAGGGAGGACGAAACGATTAATTTTCAAGTGGAAATATGCAGAGAAGGACTTGAACAGAAAATTTACCCACATGGGGTTTATTACTGTATATTCGGGCACAAATTAATTTGCTAACAACACTAACAAATTCAAAAGATTTCTGGTCTCAGAATTTCTAATAAAATTGTGCTTTTCAGTGAATTCCCCAGCACACAATATTAGATTGGACCCCTTTCCCTTTTTATCACAAATCAGTTTAATTATCTAAATAAACATCAAAGTAAAAAAAAAGCTCTTTATAAAAAAATTAACAAGACTTCATGATGGTAAGATGAATATCCCCTAAAGCTTTTTTTTATTTAAAACATTCAATCATCAATAAATCAAAGTAATTAATTAACCATAACCTTTTTTTAATTCAAAACTTTCCACTATCGAAGCGCCCCCAAAGCCAAGGGCGGGGGCTGGCTCTCCTAACTTTCAGTTTTATTACTGGGCAACAAACTCAAGCTAAAAAAACCTGGACACAAAAGTGAACATAAACAGGCTTGGGTCTGCAAAAAAAAAAACCCCGGTACTTTTTTTGTTCCTTGCTTTACAACAAATCAAGTTATGAATATATAAAAACCCCAATTGGGTTTTTCCTTTTGAATATGGAACCAATGTAGGAAGCTTTTTAAGACAGAGTCGTTTTTTGTAGCACCTCTGCATAAAACCCTTTTTTCCACTCTCTAAAACATATGCATTTTTTAATGTCTGGAATTTTTGGGATTAAATCACTTGAGTTTGTACAAACAATTCATTGCATTCCCAATTTAAACCTCCAAATTTTTTTCCAGCAACACATTTCTTTCCTCCTTCAAATCGAAACTTTTTTAAAACAGCCCTCCCCTTTTTCCTCCCCTCCCCCCCACCTTCCTCAAACGGGAAAAAAAATATTGATCAGTCTTGGATAGACGCTTTTTGTAATATAAAAACCCAACAGCCCCCCTTTAAAAAGTCGAGGACAGTTGGAAAAATTCCCCTCAATATCTCAAAAAAAGGGTGGGGAATGAGAGTTCCTCGAGGGTCTTGCAAAAAAACAAATTTTTCAACCAAAATTTTTATATCAAGCACATCTATCCAAACTGTCCAAAATGTTTCCCGGGGCAAAATCCCAAACCCCGGTCCCCTCGTTCAACCTCCTGGGTCACATGTTTTTTGGGGCCCGCACCAAAATTTAAAAATTCTGGACCAAAATCTTTCGCTTTCAGACAGGCGTGGTGTCACAGTCCCCAATCCACTAACAAAATATTTGGGTTCTCCCAGATGGGCAAAGTGGAAAGGACCCAAACAAAACTGTTTCCTTTACTACACTATTGGGAAAAACTTACTGTTTTTGCTCAACTGGAAGAATCCCCGCTCTTCTCTTTTTTTAAATCATGGGTAACTGATTTGATACTAGAAACGGAAAAATCTAATTTGCATTTGGAGTCAAAAATTTTTTTAAAAACCCGGCGGATCTAATCAATAATATTTTTTAATAAGCATTTAAAACTGAGGAACGAAGGAATTCTCTCCCATTTCATATTATTTCCCTTTTAAATTTTTTACTTTTTTCTCTATTTACTTTTTTTTAATATTTAGGTTTTATTGTTGGTTGTTTTCTAAAAATTGGGTTATTTGTTTTAATCCCCCCTTTTTTTTAAAAAGCTTTTGTATGGAATTTTGTGATTGCAAAAAATCAAAAGAAAATTATCATTTTTACCTCAGTTTTGTATAAATTTCTCCTTTTTTTCAAAAAACTTTTGTAAAACAAAAATTTTTTAAAAAACTGTGACAAAGGATTCTTAAAAAAACATAAATGAATCAAAGATAAATTTTAATATTTGAAAAAACCCCAAATAAAGGGATTAAAAATTTTAAAATCTTAAAAAAAAGGGAAATGTAAGGGCAAGAAATTTGATAAAGAAAGATTTTTCCAAAAACCCAAACCTTAATTAAAAAACAAAATGTAAAGGGTTAAATGTTTATTAAAATATTTGGAAGAAAAACATAAGGAGTAAATTTCATACTGAAATTTGAAAAATTTTAAATTTAACCCGGAAATGGGGACAAACAAGAAAAATCCGTTTTGATACATTTTTTTAATCTTTGGGGTTTAAAGAGCTGTAAGGGCAATTTCCCACATGGAAATGGAGAATAAGTTAAATTTTGAAAATAAACCGGGAGTCTGGGATGTTAAATTGTCGACAAAACAATTTTTTTAAAAATATTTTTACATCTTTAAAGGGGTTTGCAAGAGGGTGTTAAAATTTACAATTTTGTTTTAACCGGCCAATTCGGAAATTTCTTTTAAAAATTGTAATTTTTTGAAATTTAACACAGTTTAAACTTTAAAAAAAAAACAGAACATTAAAACCCATTCAAACAAAAAACATTTGAGGGTTCCGGGTTCCGGACAGGGGGCCGCCCAAATTTCCCTTGGGCCCCTACCTATTTTGGGAATTTGGGGGGAAATTTAAACCACAATTGCTGGCTTTGGGAATCACGAAAACCAAAGGGAGTTAAAGAAGTCTTCAGAACGGGAAAAAGGAAAGGGTCCGAAAAATTTCCCCAGGTTTATGTGCCCTTATTACTTTTTAAGGATGGGAAAGAAAGGGAAAACGGGACCAAATAACCTGATACACATTGTGTTCCCCGACTTGAAAACTTCCCAATCCCACCATTTCAAAAAACTTTTATTAATTTTTTCACAGAGGCCTGGGTATACAGCAGGAAACCGATAGGTGGTTAAAAATTTTTGAAAAAAGGTTTTTCCCTGTGCAAAATTTCCAAAAATATTTGGGAAACCCCTTGGCCTGGAGAACTGAAACCAAAACCCCAGACACTGGCACTAAACACAAATCAAATCAAAGTTTGCTTCTTCCCCTAAGGAGAAAAAACAAAAATTCAAACAGGGTGTTCTCTCTCCTTCTACTCCCCCCCGGCAGTTTTCTTTTAAGCCAGACCTGGGGTTTTTCTGGGAAAACACAGTGATATAATACTTCACATCCCCCAATTTTTTGAGACCCCTTTTTGGACCCAAAAAAACAAAAGGGCTGCCCGGCCCCCCTCCCTTTCCTGGGGGTTAATGGGGAACCTAAAATCCCCCTTTTTGTGTAATGAATGAAATCCATTGCCCCTTTTTAGGGAGAAAAAGCGGATTTCACGGGGTTCACCCTCCATCCTTTCCCTTTGGCTTTCCTGCCCTGGCAAATTCCCCTTACGCCCAAGATACCTGTTTTCCTTTTGGGTTACATGTAAAAATATTTTAGCCTTCACATCGTCCATTTTTAGAACGGGTTAAGAACCCCAAAAGCAAGGAAATTTTTAACCAAAACTTATATTAAATTCCCAAAAGGCTAAATCCATTTTATAATGGCATTATTGGGATAAAATAAAGAGTATAGATTTTTCTTTTTAAAAAATTTTCCCTTTTAGGGGGCCCAATGGTGGTAAATTTTGGGAAAAAACAAAAAAAAGGGGAACCGCGTTTTTTTGGGAATATAATTTATTTTTTTGGGTTATTTTTAATTTGATTTGGGTTTTTTAGCCTTTTGGGGGGGATTTCCTGAAAATTTTTTTTTTTCCGGGAAGAAAAATCTCATTTAAATTTTCCCCCATCATGCCGCTGTACGGAAAACCCTTTCCCCGATTAGGTACTACATTCGTTTGTACAGTGTGGGTGTACATCATAAATAATAATGTTTTGGGAACATAGAAAAATTTTATCATTCCCGTTTCTAAAACCCGGGGCACTTTTCCATATATTGCAACAAGGGCCTAGCAAAGAAAGAATCTATGTTTGTTAACTGTAAAAGTTTCATTCTTTTAACATCAAGTCTTCCCTCAAGTCAAAAAAGACTGAAAAACGTCAGGACTGCTCTTGCATAATGCCGCTGGATTAATTACGGGATTGCGATCAAAATCAAATATAGATTTTCTTTTCCCCCCTTTTTTAAAAGCCCGTCTGCTGGGACCTCACATAACGCCCTCTAAATTAAAATTAAACATGGCCCTAAAAACAAATGCGAAATGTGTTGCACGAAAAAACAAAATACAGGAATCGGGTTCGAACTTCCCCCTTCTCCTAAATCGATCAAAACGTGAAAATAGCGTCGTGCGTCATGCTGTCCTCCCCCCAAATCCCCCAAATTAGCCTCTTTGAATATCAAATTATAAATAACCCTTAAGCTCAGCCTTCTTGAAAAGACAATGGTCAAAGCATCGGAAAATATAAAATTTCGAATACCAATGGAGGCAAGGAAAAACATACTATTTTTGATTTAAAAAATTCAAAAATCATGCCAAAAAAAAAAAGGCGTTTTCAGATATCAAAGTGTCAGAAAAGGGATTACCCCGTTTGGGCTTATTGGGTACAGACAAAAAAAAAACCCCGTGGGGGAAAAACCGAAATGTCAACTTTAATCTCAAAATTTTTTCCTTTAATCCCTGTTTTTTTATTTGATCTTCAAGTTTATGTGTGTGAATCCCTTGCTCCGTTCTTTCTCTTTCTCTATAAAATTAAAATACTGAAATGTATCTATATCATTTTCATGATATTGGAATGAAAAATGTTATTAAACATGAGAAACGATGGCGCGTGATTGTTCATGTCTCACACAAAAAGCTGCTGCAGCTGCCGATGAAATAATTTTTGAGCAGTATGCCTTTTTAAAAACAACCCAATTTTCCCTACGTTTCTTTCCCCAAATAAAAAACCACAATCAACTCTGAATAGCATTAAGCCATCAAACTTCAACGATGATTCTTCAAAACTTTCTTAAAAAAGATCATATGAAAAACCACTTTATAAAAGGGGGAAGTTAATGCAAAATTATAACTGTAGTCAAGTTTTCAGTGGGTGATTGTTTTTAATAAAAATTCTACAAGGGCAATTGATTGAGTGCATTTTAAATTCTTAGGATGAAACTGTATCTGAACCCCTAGGTCCTACAGGAAAAAAGGCTTTCTTTTTCTGTGGCTGGGCGCATGTGTTTGCGCAATACCGTAATTCTGTTTGATCAGCTGCTGCTGTGATTCCCCCTCGATGTGATATAAAAAACTCCGGTGGTCGGGGAGAATATGGAAAAAAATGATCCTGGCCCCTTAAAGGGGGGCTGAAAAAAAAAAAAAGAAAGAAGGTGCGGGAGGGGGGTTCGTTAAACGTTTGGTTTTGGAATTTTTGGCTTTCCGGGAAAGGGGGCCCCACTTCCTGTTGGGGTTTTAATTTAAAGTGGGTTTTTAAAAAAATAAAAACAAAAAATTACCCCGGGGGTTAGTTTCAGTGGGGTTGCCCGACGGATAGGGGGAAAAATCTGGCCCCCCGGGGGGTTTTTTTTTTGGGGGTGCGGGGGCCCCATTTTTTCTGCCAAAATTCCAGGGGTGGAGAATTTTTTTTCCCCCTTTTCCCACGAAAAAAAAAAAGGAAAAAAAAGTTTTGGGCCAAAAAAAAAGGGTTTTTTTGGGGGGGGAAAAAAAAAGGTAAATTGGGGGGGTTTTTTTTTAAAAAAAAAATTTTCAAAAAAAAAAAAAAAAAAAAAAAAAAAAAAAAAAAAAAAAAAAAAAAAAAAAAAAAAAAAAAAAAAAAAAAAAAAAAAAAAAAAAAAAAAAAAAAAAAAACCCCCCCCCCCCCCCCCCCCCCCCCCCCCCCCCCCCCCCCCCCCCCCCCCCCCCCCCGGTTTATAAATTTCGCGGATTTAAAAGGGGGTTTTGGGAAATTTTGGTTTGCCACTCAACATATAATTTTCAACCCGCTCCATAAAGACATCAAAACACAGTGTGGGGGAAACCTTTTTCTTTTTAAATTTTTTCAATGTGATTTTATTATTCAGTGCTTTTGGGGTTTGGCTGCTCTGAATGGCGAAATTTACAAATCAGTAACGTAATAAGTAACCTGGTGAGCTCCTGCATTAATACCCTCGGACTTTTTAAAAAGACAAAGGCATATTTACTTGAGAGTGCAATCAAATTAAAACCCAGCTAAAGTCAGCCCTTTCCCACAAACATTTTATCTAAGGGATACAAACAGAATAGATGAACCGTCAACCATTTTTTGATGGCAACAAGAAAGCATAAAATGAAAATAAAAGGTTTCTTGACTTTGTTTAATAATCTCTCCCCAACTCTGGAATTAAATTTTTTTTTTTGATATTCCTATAGGAAAAACATTGCTTTATTGGATTTTATGATTAATGTTATTCTTGAGCTGGCATGAATTTTTGTTTTATTTTGAAATAATACTTTTCATCTTTTTTATTTTGCAAAAAACTAAACTATTTTATTTTCATTTTGCAGCTTTCATGGCTGGGGTTCTTTACTGTAACATTGTTTAAAATTTTTTTGGGTCTAAAAAAAGGGTTTTGTTTTCCACTTCCGCCCCTTTTTCCCTTCTGTTATAACACAATCTGACCTAAAGTCTTAATTTTAAGAAAATGTGGCATTCTTCCTTTTCAGCTATAGTTGCTAAGCAGCACAATCATCCTAGAAAAACTAGCGTAGCGTTTTGTAAAAGTAAAAGCAAAAAAGGGGATTTGGTAAAAGTAAAGATTTATTTGCTGATGCTATTTTAAAAAGTGATAAAATGGCTGAAATATCCCAGTGATCTGTTGTTCACTGGATGAAAACTTTAAAACATACTCATGCTTTTTGGGGGATAAAGTCTAAGCATAACTATACAGATAGCAAGGCAAAAGGGATTTGAGACATGCATTTTCACAATTCCCATGCACTACCATTCCTTGAGCCATTTTTGATTTCATAAACTGTGTTTTTTCATTTCGTTTCAAACTTTACTATTATGAAAAAAAATGTAAGGCTTGCATTGAAGAAAACACTCAGTTTGTAAGTATAGGGCCTGCATGCGAAGTGATATTTGAACAAGCTAAACTAAAATTCAATTCAATTCAACAAAAAGGGGGAGGTGTCCCAAAAAGCATGACTACCCAACAGTCTCTTTAAGAAATAATTCATACTTACTTTTTTCGGGGTAAAAATCTGGTAACTATACTTTTTTTGGCCTCTTTAAAACCCCAAATTTGGGGGCCTGAGACTAAATCAGGGAAAAGCAATAAATTTTGTATTTGACCCTTTCCTTCTTCTCTGTAGTAGTAGCGTAAAAAAAGAAATATCTGTTTCTTAAATTTTTTCATTTTTTTAATTATAATTTGTTTTAATTACATTTACCTTGAACTTGAAAAATGCTGTGAGCCCGCATTTTAAAAACTCTTAAAAAAATAAACTGATTAAATGTAGAAGCAGTTAAAAAAATAATAGTAAGTAGTATATTGTCACATATGAAATTTAGTGAAAATTCCTTAAATTCCGCTACAAATGTCCATTCCGGTGCCGTCACTTGCCTTCCCCCCTGGGGGAAGCCAAAATCGTTTCCACGGTCAGTGTGGATTCTAAGATTTACTTCTCTCCCACAGTTATCTAGATGAACAAATTGGGGTGACACATGTCAAAAAAAAGTGTATATAGGAAAGGGGCTTCTCCCAGCTCAGCATCCAGCTTTTCCCAAAAAAAAAACAATACATACTCATTTGAGGTTCTTTAAAAAATTATCATTTTATTTCCCAAAAAAATTTCATTTGTGTTGCAGACATTTCAATTTAGATTTCTTACCTCTCAATCAAGTCTCCTTTCTCCTCAGCAAATTTTGTCAAAGTCAGGGCTTCAAAAAACTTCAGAAAAAATTTTGGTTGGGGTTAAGTTTAGTTATACACCCATATAACCATCTCAGTAATTTTGGTGAGCCAAAAATAATCAAACAAAATAAAAAACACCCCAAAAAAGAAAAAGGGGAAGAAACTTTCCAAGAACTCTTTTAGCCCATCAGTATCCCAGTCCCCTACAACTTTAAAACTAAGGGGGAAAGGGTGGCTGCAAATCCCAAAAGTCTGTGGTGCCATTTTTTTTATTTTTTTTTAATGTAAGGAATGTTGCCCCCCAAATTTCATTAATTCATCATCTTATGGACCTTGCTTACCAGAAAGAAATTGGCGAGTTAGTTTTGCACTTGGCTCTTTAAAAACATTCTTTTATACAAATTTGGCCCCGACCTAGGAAAAAAAATCTTAGATGATTGGAAAACTGGACCCCTCAACAATTCTTTATCCTTTTTTAAATAAATTTCCCCAAAATAACATCAAATCAAGATTTATACCTTCAAAAATCCCCTTCTTCTAGCTCATACCTCTCAGTCCCAGTATCAGGCTGTTGCACTCCCCCTGGACTTTTTTCCCTGTTATTTTTTTTATTTTAAAATGGGTCTGCCTCAGTGTGTTTATATATCTTTGATGCCCTTTCCTTGCTTGCACTTCATGAATTTTAACCCAATATTCTTAAGCCTTCCTGATCCCTTCGCAATATCTAAATGTAACATGTCCCCCCCATGGCCCCTACATCATTCCAATGGGCCTTCAAGTTTCCCCCTCCATTTTAGAAGTTTGTTCAACGTTTCCAGCTTTCTGTTGCAGAAAACTCATTCACCTAGAAATGTCAGCGACATTGAGCTGTCATTTAACAGATATCCCCTTTGAGGTCTAGTGCATTTTGGGCTGTGAAAACTGGCATCCTTTTGTGGCCTTCTGTTCCCCTCCTCATGAGGGGCACAGTGGTACACTGGGTTGTACTGCTCAGCAGCTTCAGGGATTAAGTGTTCTGGTATGGGATGTGTGGGAAATTTGAAGGGTCCCCCATGTCTTTGAAATTTCACCAGAACTCTAGATTTTTTCCATCTCAAGGAAAGAAGTTGAGTTATCGAGAAACTAAATTAAAGGGCATACAACTACCTTGAAAATTTAAATGACATCACATGCAAAATTAGTTTGGCCTTATATCCCCTTGTGCTATCACGGGCTCTGGCCCCAAACTTAATCTGGTTAGTAGACTGAAACCGCTCTCCATTCGGATTTCGCCTAATTACTTTTTTTTGCTCAAAAAACAGTTAAAAGGAAAATATAGGAAATTTTAAAATATTGACCTGAGATTTTTTTAATCCTGACATTTTTGACCTTTCTGGTTAAAAAAAATATAAAAGGCGTGGAATCGTGAAAAAAAATTGACCTTAGTTTTATGAATCGATATTTTCCTGGGTCAAAATACTATTTTTAAAATTATGTCTCCGAAAACGATCTTAAAAATTGACCTAGGTCATGATTTTATTCACCACTTCAATTAAAAAAAAGGAATCCTAGCAAGGGGCCCGGAACAGGAGTGGACTTGAACTGAATATTTTTTAATTTTCAAGTAAACTATGATTAAAATTTAAGATGATTTCAAATTTTGTATAGATAATAATACAAAAAAAACCAGTATGAAATTTGAGAAAAATTTCTCAACAAATATTATTTTTTTCTAACCATCAAATTTTTTTATCTGGAAATATAAATGTGTAATGATATTAGAACTTATTCAATATTCCATATTCTTTCAATAATTATTTATTTTGTTTAATTTATACATCATCAGTTTAACAATAATGTTAAAAATTGAACATCCCTGTAAATATAAAGATTAATGGGGAAAAAAATTGCGCATCCCCTTGTGTTCGGGAAGTCTGCTATCATTATAATAATTAAATGTAGCTAAATGCAGTTTTTCCTATACAATTTATTTCAACAAATATTTATAAACACTTATTCTATGTTTTAGGTGATATAAATCTTTTTACAACTTCAGGGTTCATATTTTCCAAAAAGAGACAAAAAAAGATAAAGGTTTGGGCACCACCATTTTAAAATGGTATCCCCGGCCCAAAATCCGACAGTCCCCACTGAAGTGCAAAAACGAGTCAGAACAAGACTGAGGGAAAAGGGAAAAAGGGGAGGCTTTTAAAGGGGGAAAACAGGAAATGAGGTCAAAAGGGTGGGGCCCCTGTTCCTTCAGTGGATCGAGCCGGGGGGCGTAGGGGGGGCTGGTAAAATCACTTCCATTGGCCCCGGGCCCCGGGGACATCAAAAAAGCCAGGTGGGAAACCCGGGAATGGTCTACAGGAAAGGGAGAAAAAAATCAGTCATTCTCCACATCCGGGTCCTGAACTGCCTTCCTCAAGCCCTTTGCTCCCCCCATGCTGCTTGGACAATATGTTTGTGAAAAAAATTCCCGCACCATTTTGACCTCCTTAAGTTAAAAAAACATTTTAGTATAAAGTTTGATTATAAATAGAGATAAATGTTTGGGCATTGATAATAATTAGTTATGGGGACCAAAAATATGGTATTTGAAAATATGGTGGGGACCTTTTTTTTCTCAGTA
>NW_024381742.1:0-29059 GCF_016835505.1 Polypterus senegalus
AACCCCAAAAGACATTCTTCTTATAAAAATTGTTTCTGGCTTGGTTTAACATGGAAGCCTGGTCACCATAAAAAGGGATGCCATCCCCCTGGAAGGTCCCCTTTTATATCCGGAATGGAAAGAGGGGGGCTTTTTTTTGTATTAAAACCCCTCAGTGGGTGGTCTCTCGTCAAGGCTACAAGGGGGGACTGGACAACACTGTCCCCTTTTACCCCTTTGTTTTTGGGTGGTATTACTTACTTTTGGTTACTTTATTTTACTTTACTTTTTGTCTGTCTGTTATACCTTCATTTTTTATCCTTTTTAAATTTTAATATTGTTCTTTATAATGCCCGGGATGCCAGGGGCCATGAGGACCAGATGTGGGTCTGCACCCACCCTGGATCTGGGGGTCGCCTTCCTGGTTGTTTTGACCCCCGGTACAGGGCTTTAAAAGCTCCCCCCTGTGGGGGCCCGTGGCCCCCCGGGGGGCCCTCCTTGGGGACCTGTTCCCCCAACATTTCCCGCCACACCAGGAAGTGCGGGGGAAATGGGGGCCCCGGAGGCTGCGCACTTCCCTGCCGGGGGGTGGTTGAGGGGAACACCTGGGGCTCCCCGGGTCTATATAAAGGCCATCCCCCTTTATTCGAGGCTGAGTCAGTAGGAGGAAGGGCAAGCTCAGGAGAGCTGGGAGCCCAAAAAAAAATTTTGGGGCCAGGACAATTTGGGGTTTTGTGCACTAATTTGGGGTCTTAGTGACCATTACGGGGTCTGTTGAAATATAAATACTGAAAAATATTATAAATAAACTTGTGGTGGTTGAGAACAACATGTCCCCTTCTTTTGGGGGGTTTTCCCCGAAAAAATATGCTACTGGGTATGTGAATTTCCTTGGGATTAATAAATTCTATCTATCTATCTATCTATCTATCTATCTATCTATCTATCTATCATCTATCTATCAAACCTGGAAGATGACCCTCTAGCACACATACATGACAGTCGTGCCCCTTGTTAAATTTGAACTATCCTTAGAAAAATGGTAAACATCCATTGCTTTATAAGTTTTATTATTTAATTGAATTTTTTTTTTAAAAAACCTTTTATAGGCATTTGTCAAACGTTAAATTTTTTTTTTTTATTTTTTTAATTTTTTTTAATCCATACAAAATTTTTCAAGTTTTAAAAAAAAAAATTAGTTGGACAAATCGATCCCCATCCTGGGGGGAGGCAAGGCAAGCCGGGGGAAATTTAACTTTTAAAAATACCTAAATTAATAAATTCTCTGGCTTCATGACCTTATTTTAAAATGTTACTGATTAGATCCCCTAAGTTTTGAAAAAAAGTCTTCGGATCCTCTAACTGAGTTTTGATTTTTTTTCAAATAGTATAACACGGTTTTCCCCACTGATTTAAAAAAAGGGGAGAGTTTGGGTTTTTCCCTTTTATCAAATGATCTGTCCCAAAAAAGTGATAATCAATCACAATTTGTTTTCCCCCATTTTGCCCTCTGGAAGAACACCAGACACAGCTGTTAATAGGTTAAGAGGATTGGGGTCAAGGATTCTGAAAGGAAAAGAAAAAAATTTTTGTCAGAATAAATTTAAATTTTGGGTACAGGCCAGAACTGTGCCCCAGTGGGCTGAGACTTGGTTGCATTTTCTTGATTTGGGATCTCCCTAAAACTTTTTTGGAATTTTTAGGCAAAAGATTTTTTCGATATATAATTTTAGTTGTATAACTGATGCCCAAATGGGGCTCGGGGGAATTCTCTGCATTTTATGTTTTTTAAATTTTAAAAAAATTTGGAAATTGGGCTTTCTAAATAAACAGGTTGGAAATTTAAATTTTCATTTATCTCTAGTAGGATTGACTACCCCAATCGGGGTTCCACCTTTAAATTTTTCTATACACCTCCCCTTAATCAAAATCCTTTTCAAAATTTTACAAGAACAAGAAAAAATGAACACATAACTCCCGTTCTTAAATCTTTACACGGATCCCAGTTTAGTTTGGGGGGAATTTCAAAAACCTCCTTTTAACATATAAACATTAAATGGCCGGTCCCCTTGTCTGAACTTTCATGACACAAACCGGGGCATTAAGATCTCAAGATCCCCGGGCTGTGGGTTCAAGGTTAATAAAATAACAGTGGAAAAATTTGACTTTTTGTTGGGCCCCAAACTACGAAGGTCTTCCGCCCATAAATCTCAACCTTTAAAACCCAGCTGAAAACTCACTACTTCAGTTTGCACCCTGACTGAGCTGCTGATTAACTGTTCAGACTGCGTCTCTGTTGTTTTTGTCTTTGCACAAATCAAATAACATGATGTTAAATTTTTCCCAACCCCCACCTATTCTGTTTCTGTTCTGGTACCCCAAATGTGGCTTTGGTGCCACGGCCCCCCCCAAGTTGTTTTCCTGCCTATGGGAAAGTTCCCTGATGGAGGATCACAAATCTGGGAAGAGAATCCTTTCATAACAACGTTTCACCATGGCATGGCCCAAAAGGGGAGGCAGCTGATGGATGGGTCTCAAGTCTAAAAATATCAAACCTAATTATGTGATATCATCACTGTTAAAATTACTTCAAAAATTTTTTTATTATTATGCTGTATTAAGGAATTGTTCTTTCTTGTTTTATTTGTGCCCCCTAGACCCCTGCCCCCCAACCTACCTGGAAAGGGGTCTCTCTTTGAACTCCCTTTTCCCGGGGGTTTCTTCATTTTTAAAGGTTTTTATTTTTTTTTTCTTGTCTTCTCAGGGGTCAAGGCTAGGCTGTAAAAACAAAGACCTTTTAAAAACCATTGCATTTCCCTGTGTGATTTTGGGCTATACAAAAATAAACTTTTGTATTGTATTGTATTGTTTTGTATAATTATATTTGCTTAAAATAAAACGGGAAATTTAAAGGTAAAAACCATGCCGTCTTCTCCCTTTTTTTGTCTTTGGGTTGCTCTTTGGATCGTGGATTTTTTGAGTTCAAAAAAATGAGGTTTTGTTGAATCTAATTCCCTAAAAAATGATTTAAATTATTTTGGGGAATGTTTTGAAAAAAAAAAGGAGCTTAGGAAGAATATTCATCTTAACAGTGTTAATTTTTCCCACTAAATTTGAATGGAGGTTGACCATCTTAATTTTTTTTAATTTTTTCCATGCAGACAACGAAATTTTGTTGATAAAGGTTTTTATTTTATTTGGGATGTTTGCGTTTTTAAACTGTTCTGCAATGATAAAGGTTGAGTATCAAAACTAATATTTTTGCGAGAATTCACTGGAAGAGTACCTTTTATTCAGATTAATTCTGAGACAGAGATCTTTTGAAATTCTGTGGTGCTGTTTGCTGGGCACAAATTTTTAATCCGATATACAGTCCCATATCATCTGCATAAAATAGATTTTCTTTTCCCAGTTCTTCTCCTAACCCCTTAATCTGATCAGTATTTCGAAAATTATTCCAGGGGTTTTTGGGGTGCACTGGTTAAATGATTTTTGGGTTAATGTGGGCGGGGCCTGGCCTTTTTTGCTCTCTTGGGTGGGAATTGACCCCCAAGACCACAGCATTCTTATGAATCATCTTAGTGAATAAATGGGCCTCTTAAATTGGTTTCAGTCTTACTTAACAAGCAGAAATTCTTAATTGGGGGTATTGTACCTTGGAGACCCTTGATTTGTTTTGGTGTACCAAAAAGGATCTATTCTGGGTCTGCTCTTTTTTCAATCCATTTTCCCATCAGGTCAGAATATCTCAAAACAAGGTGACTTACAGTTATCAGATGACACACAGCTTTACTTACCTATCATGTCGGATGACCCATGCTCTGGCCCTCTGGTCAATCCCCATTTGTATTTCTGAATGGATGGTTATTTTCTCCCGCTAAATAAGGAAAAACAGAACTCTTATTGGTTGGTAAAATGGATATAGTGAAAGGGCTTAGAAATCAACTCGATTGGTTAAGTTAAACTGCAAAGGTCCTCCAACTTGCAAAGGGAAAAAAATTCGGGGGTAGGGGGGCGGACTGGTTCCACCCCTGTAAAAAAAAAATCACTCTGTTTCATTATTAAACCTGTGGTTTGGGGGTCACCCCTTCCTGGGATCCTGGGTGGTTTGTTTGTGTGGTGGGGTAAAAACATTTTCAGTGAGTTAAACTCCTTCTCCTCCTCATCCTTCTTAATAATAAAAAGGGGGGGTGAAGAATTCAGGTACATCCATGGAGTCGCCTAAACCTTGAATCACACATCAACAAAATGACTGGACTGCATTTTCCCTTTAAACTTTTAATATTTAGCCTTCATAACCTTTCAAAAAACTAAAAATAATTTCGCTTTTGTTTATTACTAGATTACTGTAAGACTCCCCAACTGGTTTACCTAAAACACATCCATCGGTTTTATTAGTCAGAATGCAGAAAAACGGGAGCACATCACACCAATCTTAGCATTTACATTGGTTACGGTGTCCTTTAGCGACTTTAAAATACAGTACTATGATTTTGGGCCTTCCCATATTTTGGGTGCCCGTCCCCTACATTCCAAGTACATTTCTTAGATCCTCTAATGGTGGTCAGCTTTTTTTCCAAGAGCCAGTACTATGCATGAACTTGTTCAAAACCGTTCATTGAAGAAACTCTTTTTTCTAAGAATGGCAAACTTAATGTAATGTATTTGCAATTTGAAGAACTTGATCGTGAGCGAGTTCAGTTTTAGGTGACAATTTGGATCTGGATGGGGTCCTGATTAAGCATTTTTTCCCTTTCCCTGTAATGTAGGGGGGGGCCCAATCGAATGGCATTCGGATAGGCACAATAGTGGGTTTTACGAATATTTATTTTTGTGTGGATGGTGGCAAGTTGGTGGCGCTGCCGCCTTGAAGGGGACCCTGGTTCACTTCCCCGGGTCCTCCCTGCGTAGTTTATGTTCTCCCCATGTCTGGTGGGTTTCCCCCCACAACCCAAAGACATAGGTTGGTTGCATTGGCAATTTTAAATTGTCCCTAGTGTGTGTGTGTTGCGCCCTGCAGTGGGCTGGCACCCTGCCGGAGTTTGTTTCCTGCCTTTGCCCTGTTTGGCTGGGATTGGCTCAACAGACCGGACCCTGTAGTTAGGTTTGGGTTGGATAAAAATGGATTTATTTTGTATGAATTTTTTTGCCATTTATTTGTATTTGGGAAAATAATATAAATCAAAATGGCGCTGTCTGTGTTCTGCCTGCTTGTGCATAACTACCCCGTTGACGCGAGCCTTGGTGAAGCTTACTTTCACTTTTAGGAAAACGCCTGCGAGGCCACTTTATATTTTTCCCTTGGCATGCAATATGTGCCCACGAATTTTTAATCTAGCGTATCGATTAGTTCACCTACACTCGGGTTCCACAATCACCATTTGTGTGATACATTTGGGAAATAGAGTAGTAATTTATAAATGATCCCTTACTCTACAGTGGAACTGGTTTTCTGAGTGTTTTGAAAGGGCGAGCAAAATTGAATAAATTTGACTGATAAGCGAGCAATGTCTTAATCGAGTAGTATGGATACACTTTGTCTGCTGAGCATCAGTGATCAAGTGAGCTGATGGTGGTTCTCTCTCTCTCCTTATCTCTTGCCAAGCCTCTCTCTCTCTCTCTTAATCTCCCCCAAAGGCGTCTCTGTCTCTCTCTTTATCTCCGCCCAGCGTGTCTCTGTCTCTCTCTCTTTATCTAGCTGCCCAGCACTCTCTCTCTCTCCCCTTTATCCCCTTCGCCAGGCGCTCTCTCTCTCTCTCGGGCTTGTCCCCTATTCTCCGCTGGGGTCTGGGGCCTCCTCTATAGTCAACATCTGTTTACTACAGCATTGTGACTGTGTGTGTGTGCTGTGAAGTGCAAGTCCCATCTTGCTCCCCAAAACAAAGCTGAGTCTCAGTCTTAACACCAGCTTTATTCAGCTTGAAACAGCAACAGCTGTTATTTATTATGCGGGATCTTTATAATGTTCCTTGTATGACCCTTTGGGCGACAGGCCATAGCATGTCTCGATTTTTTGGGTGTGCTTATCGCGAACTGCTACGCGCTGGGAGACTCGATTGCTTTGGGCGCTTTTCCCAGCGTGTTGTCTCCCATGGTTTGAAACTCACACCAGCCATGATTCTTTTAAAAGATAAAGTGCAGGTTAATTTGTATTATGTATACTGCTGGGATTATGTGTTTCCCTTGGATTTAAAGTATCTATCTATCTATCTATCTTATCTATCTATCTATCTATCTATCTATCTATCTATCATCTATCTATCTATCTATTATATATTGCCTTTCTTTACCCATATCTATCTACTATCTATCTATCTATCTATCTATCTATCTATCTATCTATCTATCTATCTATCTATCTACTTTATATTTTGTATTAATCATTTTTATATGAATAGGTTTGGGTTGGGGAAACGAATCATCTGATTTTCCATTATTTCTTAGGGGAAATTTGCTTTGATATCTGAGTGCTTTGAATTGTGAGCATTTCCCGAACAATTATCCCTCAAACCGAGGTTCCTGTATTTAATTTCTTTTTGCCCCGGGAGGATATTAGCATATATGGTTATACAGCGTTTGTTGCTGGGTATAACTCAATAAAGTGTATTTAAATAAAAAGTCTTCATAATTATTGTATTTTATTCAAGAATTTGTAATAGCCTGATAAAAAACTTGCAAAATAGAAAAAGTAAAAGTCATGGGTCATTTATTCTCACCCCTTAAAAAATACAAAATGAACTAAACATGAGCGAGTTCAAAATTAAAAAAATTGGTGAACTATAAACGTGAATGTGTTTATTTTAATCTCGTGAACTGAACTTTGAGCGAGTTCTTGTGAGGTGTGATCTTGCACAACACTGCAAGAGCTAAGCATTTAGGAAGTGGTGAGGAACCTTTTGCTATTAGGCACCAAAATGTAGAATACATTAGAATACCAATAAAGATGCACCAGGCTAACACCATGGTATTTACAAAATACCCTAAAATCCCTTTTAAATTTGGCTTTTCATAGCTACTTTTTAGTTGTAATCAGACTATACAAGCTTAAATTATCATTATCATATTATAATCTATTCTTCTTAGATTTGCAATCCTTATTATCTCTTCTTAATCTTAATCTGAAGGAGATTGAAGATTGAAAAAGTGGTGGCAGGGGAAGTGTAGTTAAAGCATAGGATGGTGGTCTGTAGAATGCGTTGGAGATCGAAGAGAGCAAAAAGTGAGGGCAGAGCCAAGGAACAAATGGGGGAAATTGAAAAGGATGACTGCAAGGTTGAGTTTAGGGAGGAGGTGAGACAGGCACTGGTGGCAGTGAAGAGTCAACAGACTGTGGGAAACTTCAGCAGATGTAGTAAGGAGTGACAACAAGAAGGGTGGTTGGGGTGACATCTGGACAGAGGAAGGAGGGAAAAAGGGAAAACCCGGTGGTGGAATGAAATACAGGAGAGTATACAGAGGAAGAGGATGGTGAAGAAGAAGTGGATAGTCGGAGAAATGAAGAAAGTAGACAAAGTACAAGGAGATAAAAACGCAAGGTGAAAGAGAGATGGTGAAGGTTAAAGAAAAGCGTATGATGAGTTGTATGAGAGGTTGGACACTAAGAGGAGAAAAGGACTGGTGGGCTAGACAGAAAATCTGGGAAATGGGAAAGATGTGCAGCAGGTTAGGGTGATAAAGGATAAGATGAAACTTACTCACAAGAGAGAAGAGTGTATTGAGCAGATGGAAAGAGTACTTTGGGAGGCTGATGAATGAAGAGAAAGAGAAACAAAAGAGGTTGGATGATGAGGAAAAGTGAATCAGGAAGTTCAACGGATTAGCAAGGAGGATGTAAGGACAGTTATGAAGAGGATGAAAATGAAAAGGCCGTTGGTCCCGATGATATACCTTGGAAGCATGGAGGTGTTTGGGAGATGGCAGTGGAGATTTTAACCAGATTGTTTAATGGAATCTTGGAAAGTGAGAGGATGCCAGGAGTGCAGAAGAAGTGTACTGGTGCTGATATTTAAGAATAAGCGGGGTGTGCAGGACTGTGGTAACTACAGGAATAAACTGATGAGCCACAGCATGAAGTTATGGGAAAAGTAGTGGAAGCTCAATTAACAAGTGAGGTGATGATTAATGAGCAGCAGGATGGTTTCATGCCAGAAAAGAGCACCAGATGTGAGGTTTGCTCTGAGGATGTTGATGGAGAGTTTAAAAAGGCCAGAAGGAGTTGCATTGTCTTTGTAGACCTGGAGAAAGTAAGGACAGGGTAGGAGAGGAGCTTTTGGTATTGTATGAGAAATCGGGGTGGGAGAAGTACATAAGAGTTGTACAGGATATGTACGAGGGAAGTGTGACCCTGGTGAGTTCTTGGGTAGAAGTGACAGAGGTGGGATTACATCAGAGATGCTTTTATTTGCAATGGTGATGGACAGGTTGACAGATGGATTAGACAGGGGTCCTGTGGACTATGTATGTAGGGAGCAGGTTGGGGAGACCTGGAGAGGTAGAATATGCTCTAGAGATGAGAGGAATGAAGGTCAGTAGGACCAAGACAGAATACATGTGTGTGAATGAGAGGGAGGTCGTGGAATGGTGAGGATGAAGGGAGTAGAGTTGGCGAGGTGGATGAGTTTAAATACTTGGGATCAACAGTACAGAGTAATGGGGAGTGTGGCAGAAAGTGAAAAGAAGATGCAAGCAGGTGGAGTGGGTGGAGAAGAGTGTCAGGAGTGATTTGTGACAGATGGGTATCAAAGAGTGAAAGGGGAAAAGGGCTACAGGGCGTAGGGGAGACCAGCTATGTTATATGGGCTGGAGCGGTGGCACTGACCAGAAACCAGGAAAGAGAGCTGGAGGTTGGGAAATTAAAGACGTTAAGATTGTCATTGGGTGTGGCGAGGATGTCAGAATTAGAATGTGGACATTAGAGGGGCCCGCTCAAGTTGGGCGATGGGGAGACAAAGTCAGAGAGGCAATATTAGATTTGGTTTGGACATGTGAGAAGAAGATCTTTTTATTTGGGAGATGGATGCTGAAGGGTAAAGCCCAGGGAAGAGAAGAAAGGTTTAAAAAAGATGATCCGCTGAGGCAACCTCTAATGGGAGCAGCGAAAAGAAGAAGAAAATTCATCTCTCTCTTTGCTTTCTTTTTGCATTTCTGCTGTCACCACCTGATCAAAGTCCTGTCAGTCAACCCTAGCCTTGTCAAAAGATGTACTAGATGGAACCGAACAATAAAGGGCAATAAGTACATTTCTATTAGGTAGAAATTTTCAGAGGGGCTCTGACCCAGTCTCCCGTCCCACCCTCACCACCACCATACTTCACCCATAGAAAGTTTATTAGGCAGGTGGGTGAGCTGTGCCTGGTATTTACCAGACACCTAAGTCTGCCCAGAGAGCTTACTTTTTGTCTCATCAGACCGGGAAATCTTTCTCTCATGCTCATGAGTCCTTGTTGCTTGGCCCCCCTCACCTAACCTATCATCTATGAGGAAGGGAAAACTTTAGTTTCATCAAATTTTCGATCCCCAGTTTTGATGGATTCCCGATAAATAAAACATCAATATCTCGATGATGGGTGTGTGTGTGTCTGTGTGTCCAGTGGTGTAGCTGAGTTCATGCCGTTGGGATGGGTGTTGCTTCAGTTACTGCCCCCCAACCTATCTGAATATGTTAACTATTTAAATAGAAAATTAAAATGACGTCAGAGAAAGAATTAAAGATCATTTTGTATAGATTTATTCATATATGGAGAACACAATATTTTTTCACATATAATCAGATAGATAGATAGATAGATAGATAGATAGATAGATAGATAGATAGATAGATAGATAGATAGATAGTGTCGCATCCTGAGTAGGAGGCGCGGATTGTTTCGTAACCTGGAAACCATTCGCCGAGGAAGGCGGTTTTAACTTTCTCCTCTGCTTCCTCATAGAAAGAAAGACCTTTCCCCTGCACCATAGGCCTGGATTGCCCGCAGTGCGATACTTCCGCCCTTCCTCCGCCATCTTGCCCTGACGTCACCCTTTCCCCATCCCCCCTGCGGCCCTTTCCCGGCATCCCTCCATTTCCCGGCTCCTCCCCAAAAAGGCCGCGACGCCGGGAGTGGGCGTTGATTATGAACTGTTTGTTTATAATTTTGACCAGTTTTTGTTCTAATATACAATATACGGGGGGAAAACCCAACTTTGCTACTTCTCCTCGGTCCTTTACAATGGTAGCGGCAGGATAAGAGATCCCGGAATGAGGGGGGACAGGACCTCAACCACAGTGTTGCAGGCCATGAATGAGCAGCTCAGGCGCTGCAGCTTCCCAAGCCGCCACCACCGGGAGCTGGAGCCCCGAAGGCCAGGTTGGTGGAAGCCCGGGCGAGACAACCCCGCCGGCGCCGCCTCCTCCTTTGGTTCCGTGGCCCCCGGAGGCTGATGCATACCTGGGCAGGGTTTGAGAGGCGCCACCGGGCAGTGGCAGGGGGCCCAGTGGCGTCCATCCTGGCGCCATCCCTGAAGGACCCCGCTGCCCTTGATCCTGAGGAGGAGGCGCTAATCGACCCCCTCAAGCCCGAAATACTGGCCCGCTACGGCTTTGGCCGGGCCAGCAGGGCCAAATGAACTGGGTTTTTGACCCTGAAAACCCCCTTCGCGCCAGGCGGGTTCTGGGGCAAGATGGGCGCTGGCTCGCCAGAGAGTCGGCAGGCGGAAGGGTGGCGGGTGGCCTGTGAAGGCCTGGTCAATCAATGCCAGTTCCCCTCGCCCAGCAGGTCGGGACACGCCTACCAGAACATGTCCGGGCCTCTCGACGTCCTGGGTCAGTTGGCGGTCCTCCGACTTGGGGTCAGAAAAGCCTGCTCGGAACTGACAGGGATGGGCACCCCGGGGCCCCTCGCTGCAGGCGCCAGCCAGACCCAAAGGGGGGCCCGGGTCGGCGCTGTTTCAAGTGTGGCGAGACCGGTCACCTGCTAAACTGCCCACACATCGCCGGAGCCTATGGACTGCAGCTGGGCTCATGGAGGTAGTACCCCCCCGCATCCCTTGGCGAGTCAAACACGGGAGTGGTGTTGCTAAATGACCTTGCCGTGTGGCTTTGTTTGATTCCGGAAACATTACCATTGTTGCTCGCCGTTTTCTTACGCAACAATGGTTAAACAACATTTGTTGGTCACCTGTGTGCAGGGGGGACTAGGTCATATCGTTCGCCACTGTATGTTCACCTGGAAGGGGAACCAACCCAAATGACAGTGGGCTGTGTTCCCTGACCCTTTCCCCATGATTTTGGCAAGACTGGTCTAAAAGAATCAGGGGTAAGCCATTGCCGCTCCCGGGGCCCTCGTTGGATCTTGTTATAGGAAAGGCACCCTCGGGCCTCCACCCGTGCACAGGGCAGGCCCTATGGCGCTGGTGTCTCGGGGACCTTTCCGGGGTACGGACCTTGACGGAAGATTCCGCCGGAGAAGGACTAGCAGAACTCTTCCGGCCCAGGCTAAGACCTCGGCCTGGACCATCAATTCGGTCCACCGGCCTCCTTTAAAGAGGAGCAGTGGAATGATGACTCCGCTTTGCCGGAATGGGTCGTTCTGCCTAAAAACTAACAGCGGACGGATCCACACCGGGAACCCTTCTTTGTCCTTGGGAAGCGATCTGTTGCACGGTGGCTACCCATGAGCGAGGTGCGGGAAATTGTTCTAATTCCTACCTTCCGGGGAGATATGCGAGTTGGCACATGCTCACCTCCTAGGCGCCCACCCGGGCCCAAAAAAACACTGGAGAGGTTAAGCTTCGCTTTACTGGCCTGGGATCAATGGAGGAGGGCGGCGGTTCTGTCAATCCTGTCCCAGTGCCAGACCCCCCAGATTCTAGGAGGGGCCCTGCTCCTCTAGTCCTATTCCCCCGTGGACATTCCCTTTGAAAGGATAGGGTTGGATTTGGTGGGACCCTGGAGCCCTCAACCGTGGCACAGTATATCCCAGTCAGGTGGACTATGCCACCCGGTCCAAGCGGTTCCCCTGCGCTCCGCAATACTAAAAGCATCCACGGAACTGGTTAATTTGTTTTCCCCGCGTGGCATACCAGGAGGGCCTCACGGACCGGAGTCCCTTCACTTGGATACGTTCAAGGGGGGTAGCCAAATTACTGCAGATAAACACCTGAAAGCGTCAGTCTATCACCCGCCCAAACTGGCGGGTTGGTGACGGTTTAATCAGGCGCTTAAACAGATGCTCCATAAGGTAGTCAAGGGGGACGGGAACTGGGACCAGCTCCTCCCTCGTGCTTTTGCCTACCGGGAGGTACCCCAGGCCTCTACTGGCTTCTCCCCATTTGAATTGCTATACGGGGGACAACCCGGGAATCCCCGACATCCTAAAAGAGGCTGGGAGGCGGGGCCCTTCCTCCTCTAACATTTTGGAAATCGTGCGCGAAGCCCACCACAAGATCAGGCCCTCCCAAAAGAACGTGACTGCTGCGCAAACAGCCTGAGCCGGGGTTTACAACGCAACTCCGTCCTCAGGGAGTTCCGCCGGGGACGAGTTATAGTGCTCGTCCCGACCTCCCCCGAAGCTGCTCGCTCACTGGCAAGGGCCTTACGAGGGTTTAAAGGGGAAAGGACTGGTGATATTTGGTGAAACAGCCCAATTCGACCGGTGAGAAAAGGGTCTATCATGTCAACCTGTTAAAGCCCTGGGAGATAGAGAGGAGCTCCCAGCTCCGTGGGTCCTCTCCCTTTGCAAGCACAACTGCCCCCTTTAAACCCCGGCAAGAGCTGACCCCAAGCAGCGGCAGGAGTTAGCCAAACACTCCGAGCCATCCCGAGGTGTGAGCGAGTACCCGGCCGGACCCGCTGATTAGCACGATATAGTCAGGCCGGGTGTCGTCCGGGAGCCCACCCACTCCCGGAGGCAAAACGCGCAGAGGTGAACTGGAGGTGAAAGCGTAATTGGACATGGACATAATTGAAAGAGCCATAGTCCCTGGTCCCGCCCTATTGTCCCCGTCTCCAAGCCAGACGGCTCCTGGAGGTTCTGTTCGACTTTAGGCGTCTGAATCAGATCTCAAGTTCGATGCCTACCCCATGCCCGCTTGCGACCTCCTTGGCGGCTGGAGTGCGGGTCGGTATCTGACTACCCTTGACATGACAAAAAGGGGATTGGAAATTCCTTTTGCGGCATCCGCAAAGGGAAAAAGGCCTTTAGCACCCCTAAACGGGCACTGGCAGTCAAGGTCCTCCCATTTGGGCTGCAGGGGCGGGGACCTTCAGCGTCTGGTAGATAGAGTGCTGAAACCCCACCAGTCCTATGCGCCCCCCTACCTGGATGACGTTGTCCATTTATTCCGGCACCTGGGAGGAGCATCTACTGCAGGTAGCTGTCCTCGAACACTGGCTAAAGCCGCCTCGCATAACCCGGAAGTGTTTTTGGGTTAAAGGCCAAATATTTAGGCTACCTCGTGGGACAAGGACAGGTGCGGCCACAGACTCCAAAGTTAAAGACATCTTAGAATGGCCCGTCCAGTACCAAGAAACAGGTGCAGGCTTTCTTGGGGCTTCGGTTTTCTACCGGTTTGTTCTCGTTCTCCCAAAAAGCAGCACCCTTGACTGACCTGACAAAGGCTCCCCATCGTGGTGTGGACCGACAAAGCGAACACGCGTTCAGTGACCTAAAGAAGGCCTAACGTCGGCACCCGTTTCGGACGCCCGATTTTGGGCTCGTTTATTCCGACCGGGCGGGAAAAGGCCTGGGTGCCGTGCTGAGCCAAAGCGTCGATGGTGCGAGCACCCCGTGATGTACCTTAGCGGGAAAAAGATGGACCGGGAGACCCGTGCTGCGCAGTGGAGAGGGGGGCCTTGGCCATTAAGTGGGCAGTGACCCACCTCCCGTTTACCTGCTGGGTCGCGATCGCTCTGGTGACTGATCAGCTGCACTTGTGGATGTCCCTACACAAAGAGTCGAATCGCGGGTCCGGGGGGTTCCTGGACTTACAAACCATATAAGTTGCTGTCACTTTCGGGGCACCCTTCAGGCCAATGCCGATGCCCTCTCCGTATTCAACCCCCGGGTTAGTCCGCCCGACCTGGCGGTCCTGGGCTAAGGGGGATCGTGTCACGGCCGAGTAGGAGGCAGCGGATTGATTCGATAGCACCTGGGGAAAACCCTTGGCAGGAATGGGGTTTAACTTTCTCCTCTGCTTCCTCATAGAAAGAAAGACCTTCCTGCACCATAGGCCTGGATTGACCGCAGTGCGATATTCGCCCCTTTCCTCTGCCATCTTGCCCTGGCGTCATCCTTCCCATCCTCCCTTGCGGTCCTTCCCCTCCCTCCCCTTCGCTCCTCCCCAATAAAATGGCGCGGCGCGGGTCGTCCGCTGAACTGTTTGTTTATAATTTGACCAGTTTTTGTTCTAATATACAATATACGGGCGGAAAACCCCAACTCTTGCTACTGTCTCCTGGTCCTTTACAATAGATAGATAGATGTGAAAGGCGATAGATAGATAGATAGATACTTTATTAATCCCAAGGGGAAATTTACATAATCCAGCAGCAGTATACTGATACAAAGAAACAATATTAAATTGAATAGTAATAAAAATGAAAAAATTAAAATAAAATTAATGTTCGATTTACTCCCGGTGGAATTGAAGAGTCGCATAGTGTGGGGAGACATCTCCTCAAGTCTGTCAGTGGAGCAGGCGGTGACAAAAGTCTGTCACTAAGGGTGCTCCTCTGTCTGGAGATGATCCTGTTAAGTGGATGCAGTGGATTCTTCATAATTGACGGAGTTTTATTTATTATTTATAAGCATCATTTGACAAGAATATAGTATAGACGCACTGATAAGCCGTGTTCTGATTATTAGCTTAATATAATTCGCTGTGAAAACCAGAGCCAGTGTCCTGTTCAAGTGATAGGTGGGGGTGTTTTCTGCGCGGAAATAAACCCCCGGATTGATAGCAAGCGAAATTTTAAATTGTAAATTAGTGTTTATCTTCCTACAAATTCTTATGGTGTAAAGTTTTTTGTTTATTTTTGTTATTGCCTCATAAATTTCAACTGCTGTGTCTGATGTTGTCACTGAAGGAAATCGAAAATGATTTTGAGGCATTTGAGGGGAAAATCAAGAAGTGAACGTTTTTTCATTCATGAGTGATTTTTCCAAACCCTGCCTTACACATGAATTGTACTGGAGCCTGTTGGCGAATAAGGCCCCCAGAAAGTTGCCTGGGTGGACCGCCCCTCTGCCCCTCTAGCTACGCCACTGTGTGCGTTTCTCGTTCGGTCTAGAGCTGAATGGCTGGACAGAATAATCCAAACTTGAAGCTTAAACCCCTGTTACGAATAACGATGTGCTGATTGTTTTGAGTGAAATCGTGCAAGAAAAAAGGAGGCACTGAGGGGGAACCCTCAAATACCGTAATTCTAGAATTAATTATGACTTCTTCTGTCAATTGCTAATATAATGGCCTGTGTATGATCAAAAAGATCAGCATAGAGTGGTAATGACTGAAATGTTGCGAATAGTTTGGGTAACTTGGTTCCTGTTGCTCAAACCTACTGACACTCACGGACAAACTTTGTTAATTTTTTTGATCTGGATTTATTAATTTTTATGTCCTCCCAGTCCTCTTTTCTTATAATGAAACTCATCTTTAGCAACTTAGAATACAACATCATATATATATATGTTATAATATTGTAAGGTCTACTTTTCGACTAATTATACATTTATATTAATGATTGATTTTTTCCATTTATGTTATTTAATTATTGATTTATTTTTTTACTTATTCATTTTATTCTTATCTAATTTAATTTGTTTTCTTTCCTAACGTTTTTTTTTGACGTCTTACAAAGCACTTTGGGGTACATTCTGTGTGTGAAATGAGAAATAAATATTGTTGTCAACTTTACATTAATTAATTTTTAATCAAGGGAGATGTAAAACTAAAATACTGTTTGTGTATCCATCCATCCATTATCAACCTCTATATCCTAACTACAGGGGCACGGGGGTCTGCTGGGGGCAATCCCAGCCAACACAGGCGCAAGGCAGGAAAGGGAAAAAAACCCCCGGGCAGGGTGCCAGCCAGCCCACCCGAGGCCACACCCCCACACACACACACCCGCCAAGCACAATGTAGAATCGCCAGTCCACCTAACCTGCATTTCTTTTTGGGCTGTGGGAGGAAACCACACGGGAGAACATAGAAACTCAATGCAGGAGGACCCGAAGCAAACCCCGGTCTCTAACTGTGGGGCACAGGGCTACCCACTGTGCCACCATGCCAGCCTTGTGTATGCAGTACAGGTTAATTCTAACTGCTTAAAAACAGTTTAGTTTATGCTTTCGAAACTATTTGATGAGGTGCACCGGAGAGGGTGAGCATAAAACAAAAATGGGAGTACAGGGTGTAGGTGTCAATGGGAGGCAAAATTGGCTCAGACCGTGAAGCAGAGGGTGATGGTGTGAAGAACCTCATTAGAATTGGTGATGTTAAGGTGGTGACCAGCGGGGGGCAGTGCTGGGGCCGCTGCTGCTATCTTCTTATATATGCTCCCGGTGGCTGTTCGTTGTTTGCCCAGGTTTTTTAAATCACCTGTAGCTGCTAAACGTTTGAACTATTGAAATTTAGGTACACATATACTACATGCGTCTACTATCTGCTTTGGATGATGACTGACCTCCAAAGTTATTCCTCTTTTTTTTTTATATTATTATATTGAAAAATCAACTCTCGGAGCGGACAGCAGGCGCCCATTAAAAGCGCGAAATTGCGGAGCCGTTCTCTTTCCTACTACTTAGCTGTCACTTCACCTAACTCTTCATATCTTAAATCATTCTTGAGGCAGATTGACACTTAGTACCACTAAGTAAAAAAATTAAAAGAACATGTATTAGTAATTGCAACACAAACATGGACTTAATCAGTTTCAAACGTGAAAAGATGCCAACGAAAGAAGAAGCGGGCTGCTAGGGTGGAGAAAAGAAGAGCTGCTCAGGAAGGAGCAAGCGATCAACCTCTGAGCAAATGAAGGCTAAAAGTACGAGAAGGAGTATGATAACTATAAGTAAGTGTATTCCCGCACGTTAATATATATAAATGTTTTTGATAGGAATATACAGTAAATAACAAGCTGGTTAAGTGTGCAGATAATATCAAGCTCGTGGATTGGCCGATAATCGAGAATCCGTTAAATAATTACAAAAAGGGGCTTGGACCACATACAGGCTCGGCAGATTTGTGACAAATGAAATTTAATGTCAGTAAATGTAGAGGAAATAAAAATGTGATGTTTGAGTGCACAATGGGGGGTCTGAAAATTGAAAGTACACTTTATGTGAACGATGAAGGAGTCATTGTGAACTCATCACAATCAACTGCAGATACAAATGATTTATATAAGAATTTAAAGAACAAGCTGGTTACGTTTGCAGATGATACCAAGATAGGTGGATTGGCAGATAATTGACAATCCATTAAATCACCACAAAAGGGACAAAAAAAGACAGACTTGGGCAAATTTGTGGAAGATGAAATTTAATGTCAGTAAATGTAATGTGTTACACATAGAAATTAAAAATGGGAGGTCTGAAAATCGAAGTACAATAATGAGAAGGATTTAAGAGTTGTAGTGGACTTGACATGATCAACTACCAGTCAGTGTTCAGAAGCATTATGAAGGCTAACAGACTGTCAGGTTATATAGCGCCTTGATGTGTGTCAAGTCACAGGAGGTTCTGCTCATCATTTATAACACACTGGTGAGGCCTCATCTGGGTCCTGTGTGAAGTTCTGGTCTTAGGCTAAAAAAGGGACATAACAGCACAAGAAGGTCAGAGAAGAGTAACCAGGCTGATTCAGGGCTACAGAGGAGGAGTTGAGGAAAAGATTAAAGTAGTTGAGACCAACTGTTTATTATAAGTAAATGTAAATACACATAAGAAGAAAAAAGTTAGATTGGAATACACAATGGCAGGTCAAAAATTTGAAAAGAACACCCTTTGTGAAGGACAAAGGAGTCATTGTGAACTCATCACTATCAACTGCCAGACGGTGTTTAGAAGCCATTAGGAGGCTAACAGAATGTCAGGGTTATATAGCGCCTTGAGGTGTGGAGTACAAGTCACAGGAGGTTCTGCTCAGGCTTTATAACACACTGGTGGGGCCTCATCTTGTACTGTGTGCAGTTTGGGTCTCAGGCTAAAAAAAGGACATAGCAGCACAAGAAAGGCCCAGAGAAGAGCGACTAAGCTGATTCAGGGACTACAGGGGTTGAGTTAGGAGGGAAAGATTGAAGGAGTTGAGACCTTTAACCCGTTAAATGTCAGTAAATGCAAAGTACTAAAATAGGAAGTCAACATGAAGGTTTGAATACACAATGGGAGGTCTGAAAATTAAGGGTATGCCTTATTAGAAGGATTTAGGAGTCATAGTGGACTCTAAGCTATCGACTTCCTGACGGTGTTCAGAATCCATTAAAAAGGCTAACAGAATGTCAGGTTATATAGCGCCTTGATGTGTGCAGTACAAGTCACGGAGGTTCTGCTAAAGCTTTATAACCCACTGGTGGGGCCTCATCTGGGCCCTGTTTTAGTTTTGGTGTGCAGGCTACAAAAGGACATAACAGCACAAGAAAAGGTCAGAGAAGAGTAACTACACATTTAATGTAAAATAAATTTGCCAAAGTGTTTCTTCAGGTCATGCTATGGGGAATCTTTTTGGTTTGCAGAAATAAACCAGAACGTCGAAGTAATGGGTCCCAAATGCTTAGTGAGGCCAACCTGGAGTCCTGTGTGCAGTTCGGGCCCCACCACGGTATAAGAAGACACAGCACCACTTGAGGATTTGCAGAGGAGGCCAGCCAAGTGCATCATGGGACTGAGGGACATGACCTACTGTGACAGACTCAGAGAATTAAACCTGTTTAGTCTGAAGAGGAACTACATGGAGACCTCATCCCGGTCTTTAGAATCCTGGAAGGCAATGGTAAGAGACCACCAATCTTTCATCTTAATGGTGAATCAAATACTGAAGACAGCAGTGGAATTTTGAGGGAAAAGAATTCAGGATTGAAGCCAGGAGCACTTCTTTCCTCAAAAAAGTTTGTGAATCTTGAACAACCTATTGAGACATGAGTTGAAGAAGAAACCTTGAGAACCTTTAAGAAGAATCTGGAGGGGATATCGGACATCTAAGCTATTAGTTCAAATTAGTGACAAATGGACTAATGGTCTCCTCTTCTTTGTCGGTTTCTTTGGTTCTTAAGACTGTTAACAGCTGGGAAAAACTCACAGGTCTAAAGAAACGATTTTAGGAAGATAGATGGAACTGTGTTTTATTTTACTGGCTATCCAACTCCTGAAATAAAACGTTCAACACAAGCAATAGCTGAAAGAGGAATTCAAGGTTTAGATGGTAATGACTGTAAACAGGCTCACGCCTTATTCATAGCTGAACTGGGCCAGGCGCAAGATGGGAGACTATGACTTGTTGTCTTTTTGAACTCCAAAACAACAAAATCACTAGTCTTCCACCCAGCAACAGGCAGCAGGGGGAAACCCACTGGTCTTGGGATATCCTTGAAAGACAACAGCAACCTAAATGGTGGGGCTGGGGTGGGAGACCTTTGCTCAGAAACCTGTGACAATGGGGGATAATGATATAATACCTTTAATTACATTTTATAAAAAGCTTTCAAACCCTTTCTCAAAGAGATTTACATAGCCAGTGGTGACATTTGACTACCAATGTGTGTAGTTCCTGTAATTTAAAGCCCCAAAAGCACATAAATCAAAAGCACCTCCATAATGGCCGCTAGAAATCACTGTTAAACCCCCGGACTAGTAGTAAGCAAGCACTGAATCTTTCTAAAATTAAAACTTTATCCCAAAGAAAAGCTCTGTAAAACCATGAAGCTCCATAGCCAGCATGTAGAACAAGACAGAATAGATGTGTGTGTGAGAGGGAGGTCAGTGGAGTGGTGAGGATGAGGGAGTAGAGCTGGCAGGTGGATGAGTTTAAATACTTGCGATCAACAGTACAGGGAATGGGGATTGTGGAAAGAGGTGAAGAAGAAATGCAGGCAGGTGGGTGGGTGGGGAAAAGTGTCAGGGTGATTTGTGACAGGCGGGTATCAGCAAGAGCGGGAAAAAGGTCTACAGGATGGTAGTGAGATCACAGATGTGATTTTGCTCTGAGGTTGTAGATGGAGAAGGATAAAAAAGTCCAGCAGGAGTTGCATTGCATCTTTGTGGACCTGGAGAAAGCAAATGGGCGGTGCCCAAGAGGAGCTGTGGTATTGTATGAGGGAAATGGGTGGCAGAGAAGTACGTAGAGTTGTACAGGATATTCAGGGGGTGTGACCGTGTGAGGGGCTCGTGGGGTGGGGTTGGTGGGATTACATCAGGGATCAGCTTTGAGCCTTCTTTTGCAGTGGTGATGGACAGGTTGACAGATGGATTGACAGGACCCCCGTGGACTGTGATTTTGCTGATGACATTGTGATCTGTAGCGATAGTAGGGGCCCGGTTGAGGAGACCTGGAGGTGAGATATGCTGTAAGAGAAGAGGAATGAAGGTCAGTTGGACCCCCGACAGAATACATTTTGTAAATGAGAGGATGTAAAGAGTAGAGTTGGCGAAGGTGGATAAGTTTAAATGCTTGGGATCAACAACAGAGTAATGGGGATTGTGGAAGAGGGTGAAGAAAGAGTGCAGGCAGGATGGAAGAGTGTCAGGAGTGATTTGTGACGGGCGGGTATCAGAAAGAGTAAAGGAAGGTCTCAGGGCGGTAGTGAGACCAGCTATTTTTGGGCTGGAGAGGGTTTGGCACGGGAGACAGGGCTGGAGGTGGCAGATTTAAAAGATGATAAGATTTGCATTGGGTGGGGAGGACGGACAGGATTAGAAATGAGGGACATTAGAGGGTCAGCTCAAGTTCACGTTGGGAGACAAAGTCATAGATGTGAGATTGCATTGGTTTGGACATGTGCAGAGCAGAGATGCTGGTATGTTGGGAGAAGAGTCTAAGGATAGACCTGCAGGGAAGAGGAGAAGAGGAAGACCTAAGAGAAGGTTTATGGATGTGGTGAGAGGACATGCAGGTGATGGGGGTAACAGAACAAGATGATGAAGACAAAAAAGATATGGAAGAAGATGACCCGCTGTGGTGACCCTAAATGGGAGCACTAAAAGAGGAAGAGGAAGAGGAAGAAGAAGAAGAAGAAGAAGAAGATTTCCCTTTTTTGAATTAACTGATGAATTTCTGTTCTGCCCCGGGGTTAGGATAATTTTCTTGCAGTTGAAAAAAGAAATACACCACCCAGTGAAAATGTGTTTAAAAGAAATGTGGTGTGCTATGACCGCATGCATTGTTGGTTGGGGTGAACAGCTGTAGAATGCATTTTTATGTGAGAAATTGATTGAAAAAAACTATAATATTGGCACAAAACATGCAAACCACAAGAAATAGGCAGTTGCTGCTCTGCAGGAGTTAACACTAAGGGCTCAGGTGAGGGTGTGGCTTTGGGTGAGCTGAACAGAAGGGGTGGGGCTTTTTAGGGTCAATTTGTAGTCACTGTGAGTCTTCACACACTATGGAGAAAGAAAAGGACAGATATTCCTAACAACAGCCCACCTCTTCCTAAGGGTGGTATTGCACACCTCAGAAGAGCTCTAAAGGCAATCCCAAGGCACATTCCTGACAGTATTGTGATCTCAAGGTGCTGGTCAATACTCAGTAACATTTTGCCTTTAAAATAAAGTATCTGTAAGCTTTAAGGCTTTTTTCTATCTATGGATGTGTCCCCATTAGCTCTATTGAAAGCTTCAAAATTGAAAAAAATTTTTAATATTTATAAAGAAAACTTCACTTTAGAACCAATTTTATATGGCAAATTACTATTTCCCATGACAGGGAAGAGGTACAAGTGTTGAAAAATAAGCTTATCTCTTAAAACAGCAAGCCTCGATTTGGTCCAGCGACCACATTCATTCAAAAAGACCAAACTGAACACGAAAGCGGTAAACAGACTGTGGTATGCAGAACCCCAGGAGGAGCGAGATTAAAGGTGAAGTACCTTGGCACAATTCATTTTAAAGCAGGTTTAAATTTCGCGACCTTTCAAACGTAGACATTTAAGCTTAATCGTCGCACTCAATGCAGAATACACCTCGGCATAATTACAGGAAATGATTTCTGGAAATGCTGACAAGATTACAATATGTTTCCCCCAAATTATGGCAGTATTAGAGTTTTGCTATAATTATAATTTATGAAGGCTTCTATTCTAAAGTGTTGAATATGTCAACACCCTGCCCGAAACCCCACCACGACTAAATTTAATCAATGTAATTGTATGGGCTGTGGGAGAAAATTTACCCTAGGCCTCTTTTCCTTTTCACTATCCATTATTAACAAAGCAAATAGGTGTCACCCTGCTGGCATTACTATTAAATGAAAAAAAAAAAAGGAAAAAATTCAAAAATAATTGGCAAAAGCTTATTAATTCTGAAGGGGAAAAATATCGGGTGTCACACATTAATGGAAAAGCCTGACAGGCAAATGGTCCCTGGTTTCCGTGGCGCACCAGGCGCTGCACTTCATTCACCGGGCTGACTCATTTCACAGCCAGCGGGGCGATTGTGGGCGGGGGGCATCAGGGGTGTTGGGGGTCAAGCACTTTGAGAGGAGCTTCAGATTAACTCCTTCAGAAGCGGCCGGATGGTGTGCTATTGCTGCAGGGACTTTTTTTCCCTAATTTTGGAAATTTAATGGATTACTGTTTTTTTTTTATTAATTTTTCTGAGATCCACTTACAATTTTGAAACTGGAGAGTTAGTGGTGGGATCTTGTTATATAATTTAGTGCCTTTCATTGTCAGCACATCTCTAGGCACCGTCACGGACTGTAATGAAATGTTTACATACACTGTATTCAGAAAATATTGAGACCCCAATTGCATTAATGTTAAAATAGCTGTCTAACCCAACTAAGACGAACTGAAATCTCTAATCACAATTATCATTTTCAAAGCACCATACAATGCATATGTTTCTGGGTTTTATACAATTTTGGTATAGGATTAGGTGAAAGCAGTGTTAAAATTTGTGAGGCCACCTGTTGGAATGACAAATCAATACAAATGTCTCGATATCCGAAGCACCATCTGTTGGAATGACCCCCAGTGCATATTTATTAAAACTATTTGTAATGCCCCATCTTCTGGAATACAGAAGTATAGAAACTTGCGGAAACACAGACAGACAAATATCTTGTACTAGCTGTGCTAAAAAAGATTGAAATCCAAGTGATGAATGTTAATGTTTACAGTCACTGTGCAATGTTTCTGTTATATACCATTTAGTATGGATTTGTAAAACAGTGTTAATATTTGTGATCGCCATCTGTTGGAAGGAAAACCGACGAATAGGTCTCTGTTATATTCCATTAGATATGGGATTCGCAAAGCAGTATTAATGTTTGTGATGTGCCATTGGTTGGAGCGACAAATGTAATGCATATGTCTCCATTACATACCATTTGGTATAGAAGTAAAAAAAGCAGTATTAATATTTCTGCTGGAGCATCTTGGAATGATAAATGCAGTGCATTTTATTATTAAAATGTTTGTGATGAACTGTTTTTGGAATGACATAGCCATTAGCAACCAGAAGGACTCTCAGACAACACGTACCCTTGTACAAGCTGTCCACCCATCTAAGAAGGACTGAAATATAAATAATCTAAGTAAATGTCAGTCTTAATGTTTGCTGTGCATATGGGATGTCTCTTTTATATACCATTTGTTATGGTATTTGCAAAAGTATGTTAATGTTTGGAGGCGCCATCTGTTGGAATGAAAATCAACACATATCTCATTATATCCAGTTGAATGGGATTCATAACAGCAGTTTTATGTTTCGATGTCACTACTGGAATAACAAATGCAATGTAAAAAAATCTTTGGATGTGCAATCTTTTTGGGCCAGACTGGATGGACTCACAGACAGACACTCGGACATTATCCTTTTTTTAAGGTATTGTCAGTTTTGCTCATTAATCTACACTGAATAATCTATAATAGAGAGAGAAAACATGTATCAGAAGAAGTCACTAAATAAACTGAAATCTTTCAAACCTTTCCTTTGGTGCTCATGTCAATCCTAAAATTCTTTAATTCTCCTTGAGAAGTTTCTAGGACTTGATTGGAGTCCACCACAGGTACACTGAATTAGTGAACATCATTTTGAAAGTCACATGTGTTACCTGTGTATCAGCATGTCCCCCCTCTGTATACCTCCACGATCAAAATGGAGAGGCATAGATCAGGGTAGGATACTACCATTTTGAAAGATAGTGTGTTTGCAGGGCCGCCTCAAGAATTGTGAAATGGAAGCGTTTGACCACAGGACCCTTCCTAGAATTTGCTGTCTAGTGAGTTGGATCCTCATGCTTGCCTAGAGGTAGCCAGTGGTCAGCACTTATAAATATGGAACATTTCTGATGTACTCTGCTTCTTCCTTCTCACCCCCTCACGTCTGCTGTTAATGTCAGTTTTGCTTGGTGTCAAATCTCAGTTTCAAAGGACCTCCCGGCTGGTGGACAGCTGCTCATCTCCATTCAAACTCTGACTCCTAAATTGCTCAAGAATGTTTTAAACTCTCTTGGTTGGTGAATTGCCCTGCTGGGCTGCAGCCTGCCCTGGATTTGTTTCCTGCCTTGCGGCCTGTGTTGCCTGGGATTGGCTCCAAAACCTCCTGACCCTGTACTTAGGTGGCGGTTGGATAATGGATGGATGGTGGATGGTTGGTGAATTTCTGTCTTTAGGAATTGGAACTTGGGTGAATCCCTGTTTGAGCTTTCCACTAGGAAACCTTTTTTCCCCTGTCCTGTCACACTTGTTCCCAAACTGCCCCCCAGACTGATGTTCTTGATTATGTTTGTAAGTGTTCACTTCGGATAAGCATCTGCTAATCAAATAAATGTAAATGCCAGGCCGACACGGTGGCGCAGTGGTAGTCTGCTGCCTTTCAGTAAAGAGACCGGGGTTCTTCCTCCCTCGTGGGTTTTCATGTTCTCCCTTGTCTCGTGGCTTTCTCGCAGTCCAAAACATGCAGGTTAGGTGGACTGGTGATTCTAAACTGTCCGTGTGTGTGTGTGCCCTGTGGTGGGTTGGCACCTGCCTGGGATTGGTTCCCCCTTAGCCCTGTATTGGCTGGGGTTGGCTCCAGCGACCCCTGACCCTGTTCAGATTCAGCGGGTTGGAAAATGGATGGATAAATTATTTTATACAACCCATCAATGTTATAATATCCAATCACAATAGGTTTATTTCATGGGAATGGATTCATCATTTTCCCTTTATTTCTTATGGAGAGAAAAGCCAACAAAATGACACCTTTTATTTGCTAACTAAAAAAATTACAATATGCAAGCTTTAAGGGGAACTCAGGCCCCCTTTTTCAGGCAAGATGTAATCTTTTCTTATGGGAAAATTTTGTTTGGTATATGTCCTGTTTGGTACAAGTCAAAGGATCTGGGAGAATAAGGATGTATACAGGTACCACTGTAAATGGAAATGCTAAATGGTAACAAATGGGAAATGTCAAAAGGGTGCATGGTCCAATGATCCGAAGAAATAAATAGGGATATAAATACATCTGTGGATGGGAGGAAGAAGAAATGTTTCACAATGTCCTCCAGTGCTGGTCTCTCACTAACACTCAGCTCAAGCTTTAAAAGGGATATGATGACAAAGTGGCGTTACCTTGGAAGAAACTGGGTAACAAAATTTAAGAGAATTCTCCTTCCAGGGTGGAGCGTGACACAGTGGTAGCGCTGCTGCCCCAGCAGTAAAGGAGACCTGGGTTTGCTTCTTGGGTCCTCCTCTGGTTGCATGTTCTCCCGTGTCTCATGGTTTCCCAAGGGTTAGGTTAGGTGCATTGGCAGTCTAAATTGTCCCTAGTGTGTGTGTGTGTGTGTGTGTGTGTGTGCCCTCGGTGGGCTGGGACCTGGGGCATTTGTTCCTGCCTTATGCCCTGTGCTGGCTGGGATTGGCTCCACATCCCTTGACCCTGTGTTAGCATATAGCGGGTTGGATAATGACCGCTTGACTGAGTGTTTAAAATTTTTATTCTATTTTTAATTTACTATTTGCCCTCATGTTGTTACACTGTGGGCCTGAGCTTAGCAATTTGGTCTATCTGTATACTTGTATATGGTTGAGATGACAATAAAGTTCACTTTGACTTTGACTTTGACTTTGACTTTGACTGACTGATTCTCCTTCTGGCAGATAACACTTGGAAGGTCTTAATGTGATGGGGACTGTGTTAATACTGCTAATAAAAACTAGTATCTATCTATCCTATCTATCTATCTATCTATCTATCTAAAATGAAAAAAAAAATCAACACTCATCAAAACAGAACAAAACTAAATGAAAATGCCATTAATGACAAAACTAAGACGAATACTATTAAAATCACTTATTTCTAGTAGGATTGACTACTGCAATGCGGGGTTTTCTGGGTTTCAAACTGTTCTTTATTCAGCTTCAGTTAATCTAAATGCTGGTGCAAGAATTATTACAAGAACAAGAAAATACAAACACATAACTCCAGTTCTTAAATCCTTACACTGGCACCGGTTAAGTTTAGGGCAGATTTCAAATCCTCCTTTAACATATAAAAACCTTAAATGGCGAGGCCCAGCTTATTTGTCTGAACTTCTCATGACTTAAACCCGAGCACACTGTAAGATCTCAAAATGTCGGTCTGCTTATGATTCCAAGAATTAATAAATAACAGTGGGAGGTCGAGCTTTTAGTTACAGGACCCCTAAACTGTGGACTGGTCTGCCTGCTACTATAAAGGCCCCTTCAGTCTCAGCTTTCAGATCCGGCTGAAGACTCACGACTTTAGTTTAGCCCCCACTAGAGCTGCTGATTAACTTCGACTGCATCTCTGTTATTAGTCATTAGCAGTAAAACAGAAGTAATATGATAGTTGTATTTATTACTAACCTCACCCTATTCTGTTTTCTTCTCTGTACTCAAATGTTTTTCCCGGGGCCAGCCCTACCTAGTGGTTTTGCCTACCTATGGGAAAGTCATCTCAAAGGGCTTTCAGGTAGAGGTCCTTTCACCCGGGTTGCTGGCAGCGCTGACTCCCGCTGTGGAATGGCCAATAGGGAACAACTTGATGGCGGGTCTCAGGACTCTGAACAAATCCCAAAACATATTTTGTGATATCATCTACTGTTGAATTCTCCTCTGTCTTTTAAAATTTCTATTACACTATTATATTACTAGCCTACACCATATAATTACTTATTGATGTGTGAACACTTCCGAAAGCCAGTTTTCAAATGGGGGGGGTTGAGATACAACGTGAGTGAATAAAAAATGGAACTCTGGAGAGAGACAACAAATTTCCTGGAGTGAAAACTGGTTTTGTGATACAGCATATCTTTTTGAAAGTTTTCCTTGTGCCTTATTAATAGTCATTGCAAGCGAATCTAACAGGAAATTGTCTGGTGAAGTAAAAAGGCAAATTTTAATCTGATGGGTCAGGAAATCCGGAGAATAAGGACAGTTTCTGGGTAGGAGATGTGATAGTCTTACACTCCAGTACATTCGGTGAATGCTGGTAACAGAAAGTCTAGTGCCATTAACCTATGGGGGGCTCTCTGTCTTCGTCGGTGAAAAGTCAACGTGGCTCAGAGGTGCATGTGAATTTTTGCACAGGCGCGACTGAGGCTGTGTTTGGTGAGTTGTTGCGTGCGGGCACATGAGCAGGCAGTGCACATCCTCGGAGCGGCGCTGGTTTTGGGAAGACAGTTACAGTTGGTGCGTGGCTCTGTCGTTTTACCCCATGACATGGTAGGGGGGTTAGAGTTGGGGGCGGGCTCTGTTGAGTGTATCCCATAGTCTTAGAGTTGGTGGGCGGGGCTCTGTGAGTTGGCGGCGGGGGTCTCTGTCTTCTTGCCCCTCACTGTCTTCAGTGCCCTTAGTGAATTATATACATAGATTGTGTTCCTTTTGACACCCCCTGCATACTCAATCTACCTGGAAAGGGGTCTCTTTGAACTGCCTTTCCAAAGGTTTCTTCCATTTTTTCCCCGCAAAGGTTTTTTTGGGGAGTTTTCCTTGTCTTCTTAGACAGTCAAGGCTGGGGGCTGTCAAAGGAAGGGTCTTTAAAGCCATTTTGCACTTCTTGTGTGATTTTGGGCTATACAAAAATAAATTGTATTGTATTGTATTGTTGCCCGTGACCCTGAGTTATGATGTAGGCCCGGGGTGGATAATGGATGGATGGATGTATTGTTGACAAGACTAAACAAAACGAAAATGCTAGAAACGGGCAACTGGACAAAAGCGTGTGTTCTTCCGGGATCTCTGCTAAAGTGAGGTGGTCCGAAACAAATAACGAGCATGAAAGCAGCGGTTCAGTTTTAAAAACTTGTAAGCACGCTTGTAATTGGCTAACATTATTTGGCGCCTTCCGGAAATATGACGTCAGCCAGTATCCTGCTACACACCGCTCCGCTATGTCGGCCAAATGTGATTCTGGGCGGAAAAAAGCGGTCGAAAATATGAACCAACTTTTTCAACGCTAAGAAAATAAAGCCCAGTGTAAAACCATGGGAATGGCTTACAAACCCCGAAGGCTTCAAGTGCGCCATCCAGATTCATGCCAAATGTAACGTTATCTCGTGTCGACTTGCCCGACACCAATACCGTTCTTTTGGGTCTTGACCACCCTGCTAATACTAACGCGTCAAGTGCGTTGGTTTATTTAGGCGTGCTGCTAGTAGGGATGGCACATCGATAGTAATGTTGGTACTGCACTCTTGCGTGACCGCAAATCTACGAACAACTTCGGATGGCACAATAATATGAAAAATTTAGTAACAACTACAGATAAAAGCTGAACAGTGATGATACAGCACGCATCAACACGTCGAAAGAAAAAAAGCATAAGTCATGTCTGCAATGATGGTAGAATGTCAGCGTGCGATTGGTTAAACGTGCTTATTAACGAAACAAAAACAGACCACAAAGGTTTTGTTTTTTTATTGGGGTGTCCTTTAT